>NC_091750.1:32361924-32466062 GCF_043380555.1 Nothobranchius furzeri | reverse complement strand
TCACCTTTCCAGTACAATGTATCCAGTATAATGTAGCTGAGCTGATAATCAGCCCTGGGTAGTGTACGTCACACACAACAACACTGAGTTTGTCATAAATATGGCGACTGAAGTGAAGTTCGCTGCGACTCTTTCCTCTGTTCTAAATGATGGTGAGGATGGACTCGATAGTGGTGTAGAACTGCCTCATTGACTGTGGTGATAGGTTGAATTTCTTCAGCTGCCTCAGGAAGTACATCCTCTGCTGGGCCTTTTCTCTGATGGTGGTGATGGTGGGCTCCCATTTGAGGTCCTGGGTGATGGTGGTGCCCAGGAAGCGACATGAGTCCACCATCATGATGGGAGTGTCAGACAGGTTTAAGGGGGCGATGGGATGTGTGTGTTTCCTAAAGTCCACAACAACCTCCGCTGTCTTCTGGGTGTTTAGCACCAGGTTGTTGTGGCTGCACCAGGACACCAGCCGTTCAGCCTCCATTCTGTAAGCGGACGCATCCCCATTAGAGATGAGTCTGATGATGGTGGTGTCGTCAGCAAACATAATTAGTTTGACAGACTCATGCTTGGAGGTGCAGCTGTTGGTGTACAGGGAGAAGAGCAGAGGGGAAAGAACAGCCCTGTGGTGAGCCAGTGCTGATGGTTCGTAGGTCCGAGACATTCTTCCCCAGCCTGACTTGTTGTTTCCTGTCTGTCAAGAAGTCAGTGATCTACCTGCAGATGGGGTTAGGCACGTTCATCTGGGACATTTTGTCTTGGAGGAGGTCTGGCAGGATTGTGTTGAATGCAGAGCTGAAGTCCACGAACAATACCTTGGCGTAGGTACCTGGGGAGTCCAGATGCTGCAGGATGAATTGTAGAGCCATATTGATTGCATCATCTACAGACCTGTTTGCTCTGTAGGCAAACTGCAGGGGGTCCAGGAGGGGGGGCTGTGAGGGTCTTGAGGTGGGGGAGAACTGGGTGCTCAAATGACTTCATGACCACAGATGTTAGAGCCACAGGTCTGTAGTCATTTAGTCCAGTGATTCTTGGTTTCTTGGGGACAGGGACTATGGTGGAAATCTTGAAACAGACAGGCACATGAGATTCTTCCAGTGAGGAGTTGAAGATGCTTGTAAACACTATGCTTTAGAGTGGCAGGAGTCACGCCATCAGGGCTCGGGGCTTTTCATGTGTTAAGAAACCTGAACTGCTTCTGTACATCTGCTTCATGAATGTGTGTGTTAAGAGACCTGAACTGCTTCTTTACATCTGCTTCATGAATGTGTGTGTTAAGAGACCTGAACTGCTTCTTTACATCTGCTTCATGAATGTGTGTGTTATCGGTGGAGGCGGGGGTTCTGGGTTTGTAGTTGGTGATGTTCCTGAAACTTTTCCACACAGAGGTTGGGTCGTTTTCAGAGATTTGCTGCTGCATTTTGTCATGATGCTGTTGTTTTGCTTTGACCAATTCTTTGCTGAACCTGTATTTAGTGTCTCTGTAGGAGTCCTTGTCCCCCCTTTTAAATGCATCTCTCTTTTCAAACCACAGCTGTTTGAGTTTAGGGGTAAACCAGGCTTTGTCATTGTCATAACTCACCCTGGTGTGTGATGGTATGATGCTGTCCTGACAGAAGTGGATGTAGGAGGTGACAGTATCTGTGAACTCATCTAAACTGTCTGAGGTGGCCTTCATTACCTCCCAGTCTGTGGTCTCAAAGCATAAGCGAAGCTCATCTGCAGCATCAGTGTTCCACTTTCTTGTTGACTTCACAACAGGCTTGGAGAGTTTTAGCCTGTGCCTGTAAGCTGGGATCAGATGGATGGTCACGTGGTCAGACAGTCCAAGCGCAGCACGCGCTTCTGCATGATAGGCTCCCGTTACTGTGCTGTAACAGTGGTCCAGGTTTTTGTCCTCTCTCGTTGGACATTTGATATACTGTTTATGTTTGGGAAGCTCCTGGCTCAGATTTGCTTTGTTAAAGTCTCCAAGTACAATGATGAGGGAGTCCGGGTATGTCCGCTCCATGCACAGTATCTCTTCCGCGATCGCACGCTGAGCCTCGTGCACATCCGCATCAGGTGGGATGTAAACAGCGCCTAGAATGAATGAGGCGAACTCCCGCAGAGAGTAAAATGGTTTACAGTTTACTCTGCAGTCCACCTACACCTGAAGGACAAGGGACACTCCTGACAAAGCATGTATTCTGGACAGAGAAGATATATGGTTTGACAGGAGTAAAATAAGCTATCTATGTCAAATGTGGAAAAAAAAACTTTAACTAGAGATGGGGGGGCTTCGATTTCACCTTTCCAGTACAATGTATCCAGTATAATGTAGCTGAGCTGATAATCAGCCCTGGGTAGTGTACGTCACACACAACAACACTGAGTTTGTCATAAATATGGCGACTGAAGTGAAGTTCGCTGCGACTCTTTCCTCTGTTCTAAATGATGGTGAGGATGGACTCGATAGTGGTGTAGAATTGCCTCATTGTCTGTGGTGATAGGTTGAATTTCTTCAGCTGCCTCAGGAAGTACATCCTCTGCTGGGCCTTTTCTCTGATGGTGGTGATGGTGGGCTCCCATTTGAGGTCCTGGGTGATGGTGGTGGCCAGGAAGCGACATGAGTCCACCATCATGATGGGAGTGTCAGACAGGTTTAAGGGGGTGATGGGATGTGTGTGTTTCCTAAAGTCCACAACAACCTCCGCTGTCTTCTGGGTGTTTAGCACCAGGTTGTTGTGGCTGCACCAGGACACCAGCCGTTCAGCCTCCATTCTGTAAGCTGATTCATCCCCATTAGAGATGAGTCTGATGATGGTGGTGTCGTCAGCAAACTTAATTAGTTTGACAGACTCATGTTTGGAGGTGCAGCTGTTGGTGTACAGGGAGAAGAGCAGAGGGGAAAGAACAGCCCTGTGGTGAGCCAGTGCTGATGGTTCGTAGGTCCGAGACATTCTTCCCCAGCCTGACTTGTTGTTTCCTGTCTGTCAGGAAGTCAGTGATCTACCTGCAGATGGGGTTAGGCACGTTCATCTGGGACATTTTGTCTTGGAGGAGGTCTGGCAGGATTGTGTTGAATGCAGAGCTGAAGTCCACGAACAATATCCTGGCGTAGGTACCTGGGGAGTCCAGATGCTGCAGGATGAATTGTAGAGCCATATTGATTGCATCATCTACAGACCTGTTTGCTCTGTAGGCAAATTGCAGGGGGTTCAGGAGGGGGGCTGTGAGGGTCTTGAGGTGGGGGAGAACTGGGTGCTCAAATGACTTCATGACCACAGATGTTAGAGCCACAAGTCTGTAGTCATTTAGTCCAGTGATTCTTGGTTTCTTGGGGACAGGGACTATGGTGGAGATCTTGAAGCAGACAGGCACATGAGATTCTTCCAGTGAGGAGTTGAAGATGCTCGTAAACACAGTGCTTTAGAGTGGCAGGAGCCACGCCATCATGGCCCGGGGCTTTTCATGTGTTAAGAGACCTGAACTGCTTCTTTACATCTGCTTCATGAATGTGTGTGTTAAGAGACCTGAACTGCTTCTTTACATCTGCTTCATGAATGTGTGTGTTAAGAGACCTGAACTGCTTCTTTACATCTGCTTCATGAATGTGTGTGTTATCGGTGGAGGCGGGGGTTCTGGGTTTGTAGTTGGTGATGTTCCTGAAACTTTTCCACACAGAGGTTGGGTCGTTTTCAGTGATTTGCTGCTGCATTTTGTCATGATGCTGGTGTTTTGCTTTGACCAATTCTTTGCTGAACCTGTATTTAGTGTCTCTGTAGGAGTCCTTGTCCCCCCTTTTAAATGCATCTCTCTTTTCAAACCACAGCTGTTTGAGTTTAGGGGTAAACCAGGCTTTGTCATTGTTATAACTCACCCTGGTGTATGATGGTATGATGCTGTCCTGACAGAAGTGGATGTAGGAGGTGACGGTATCTGTGAACTCATCTAAACTGTCTGAGGTGGCTTTTATTACCTCCCAGTCTGTGGTCTCAAAGCATGCGCGAAGCTCATCTGCGGCATCTGTGTTCCACTGTCTTGTTGACTTCACAACAGGCTTGGAGAGTTTTAGCCTTTGTTTGTAAGCTGGGATCAGATGGATGGTCACGTGGTCAGAGAGTCCAAGCGCAGCGCGCGCCACTGCATGATAGGCTCCCATTGCTGTGCTGTAACAGTGGTCCAGGGTTTTCCCCTCTCTGGTTGGACACTTGATATACTGTTTATATTTGGGAAGCTCCTGGCTCAGATTTGCATTGTTAAAGTCTCCAAGTACAACGATGAGAGAGTCCGGCTACGTCTGCTCCATGCACAGTATCTCTTCCGCGAGCACACGCTGAGCCTCGTGCACGTCCGCGTCAGGTAGGATGTAAACAGCGCCTAGAATGAATGAGGCGAACTCCCGCGGAGAGTAAAATGGTTTACAGTTTGTGAAAAGATACTCCAGAGATGGAGAACAATCCTGCACGATCACTGTGACATCTGTGCACCAACCATTATTGATTTAAAAACACACACCTCCACCTGTGGTCTTGCCGGAGACAGTCACTTTCCGATCTGCGCGGATGAGGTGAGACCCCTCCAGCTGGAACGCGCAGTCCTGGGTGTCCTCACTGAGCCATGTTTCAATGAAGCATAGAACCCCAGATGACGAGAAGTCTCTGTTTATGTTCCTCATCAGGGTCAGCTCGTCCATTTTGTTGCGGTGTGAGCGTACATTAGAGAGGAAGATGCCAGGCAGAGCCGTGCACAGTCCCCGTCTCCTCAGACGCACGAGAGCGCCCGCTCATTTATCTCTCCTCCTGTGTCTTACTTTCCTGATCAAAGTTGATATTGAATCGGCCACAGATGCAACAAAAAATGAGGTTAAGTCCACCGGAATCATAGTGTTGTAACTTATGAGTTCTTCTCTTGAATAGGAGTACCCAGATACGCAATTTACACACAAAAACAGAACAAAAACAGCGCACCAAAGTACCACGGCAGCCGTCTGTGGTGCCATCTTGAATCCCTCACAATAGAGGCTAGCGACTCATCAGGTGATGGAGAGCCGAGGTACCCACAGTAGTTTTGGCTCATTGACTAACAATAGATAGCTACAGCTTATAGGCTTGACTCTCCCATATTCCAGTTTGAAGTGACAAAACTCCTTGGATGAGAAGAGAAACATCTTCAAGAAACCAAAGAAGTCCAGTTGCCTTCATTTGAACCCTTTGGAGTATCATGACCTGGATGACTGAGAACTTTCACTCGCCCTTTTTACAGTTAGAATTGACAAAGCTCCTCAGATGAGAAGCAAACTTCTTCAGAAAACCAAAGAAGTTCAGTTGTCTTCATTTAAACAACTTCAAATATAAATAGACAAAAAGAAATACTAATGACCAATAACAAGACAGGTCTTTGTTGCTTAATAGGTAATCTGTCTATTAAATAGAAGATATACATTCCCTCAGGTTTCTATATAACCTATTTAATAGAATAAATACATGATATTACATTAGTGTGTAATGTATTTGTTTAGTGATCATGCATAGTACTAAATTTATGGTATTTTTTTTCCTTGTTGTAGATGCCTCGTGGCAAAGGGTACCGTAGAGCTCAGGCCTTGAAGAACAGACAGTTTATGCCGAAGCCTATGGAAGAGCTATTCGAGATTCTGCCAAGCTGTACGACTTTTACTCCACGTAAGTTACATATTTAGTTATTTTCCAAAACATCAAATGCTTTTTTTGAAAACCTTTGTTGCATATTTTGAAATTGACATGGTGTATGCACACTGAGAAATTTCAGATAAATTAATGTGACACACTTTACAATTACATATTTACATTACATTGATATTGTGTTATTTTTTTTCCTTCATCTTACCATTAGGTCACGGAACAGGCTTCAGGCACAGGGTTTGTCGTTGGCCCTTGTCGCCTAACACAGGAAAAAGTCTGAAAGTCATCATCCCACCAGAGTCTTCAGAAAAGAAGGTACATTTAGCTAATAATTTATATTAATATTAAACTATATTATGTGCTTATAGGTTGACACACAGATTGCTGTGTGTTCTTTAGTTTCTAAAGTGCTTTGTGATTTTTATCTTCATAGGTCCTTCATTAAACAATTGTTTCTTCTTCTAGTTTGTCTTCGTCATTGGAGATTCACATCTCCGAGCCATTGTGGATGGCTATGTGAAGGTGCCTGAGGGGAAGCTGTCCTTTGGCTACCTGTCGGTTCCTGGTGGTACAGCAGCCCACCTTACCACTGAGGTCCGGCATTTAGTTCTCCCACGTGATCCAGATGCAGTGTGTCTGCTCGCTCCAAGCAACAATCTGGACAGTCCTATTTCTGAAGCAGAAAAAGACTTCAAGTGTCTTTTGAACACCATTTCCACTCTTTGTCCAAATGTAAGGATAGATGCAATTACAAATAATGTGCCATTAAAAGGCAATTACTGAATCAAATTTATATTCTGGTGCTTTTTTCTACAATGATTTTTAATGTCATGTAAAATTTCTGGAAAACAGGTTTTTGTTTTGGATTTCCCTCCAAGACTGAGCCATGACACGGTTGTGCAGGACCATCTGAGGATGATGTTTCACAGGGTCTCAGTACAAATGGGTATGTTGAACTTTAGTGTGCACTATACAAAATGCTTCTAACTGGAAAAACTAATTGTTAACAAAATATATTTCTTTCAGATGTCCCATACTCATCAATTGCTGAGAACTTCCCCTTTCATCGCCTGGATTTGTGGGGCAGAGATGGGGTAAGTGAGAAGCTTACTGACTTTTAATGATTAAGAGGTATTAGCTTTAGCTAAAAATGTGTTATTTTCTATAGGTTCATCTCAGTGACAGTGATGGTATGGACATTTTTGCACAATTGCTCTGGCAAAAAACATACCTGCACCTCCAAAGTCAGAAGGCCCAGGTTACCCCCAAGAAGTCTGCTGCTAGAGTGGTCGTTCAACACGCAAAGCCCATTCAACCCCAAGCAGACCAATCTAAGTGGAAAGTTGTTTTGCCTGGCAAGAAGGTAAATTGTTTTTCTATGTTTTTATTTCAACTGCAGACATTAATTGGCTGTTTAGATTTTCAACAATCATGTAATGTAAAAATTTCATTAATTTTTTCAGAGGTCTACTCCAGCTGGTCCAAAGGAGCAGAGATCATCTTCAAAGAGAATTCTTCTTCATGAGGTGAATGATTAATTTTAATTAATTAGGGTTCCAAGCCCAAAGGGCAGAGAACCCTATTGTTTTTGATAAATGAGATTTTATTTGATGTTCGTCATGTTGATTGATATGAGTTTTTCTAATATTGTCTACATCAAAATGTTCAGGCCGAAGTCTGTTTTGAAGTTAATCCCAAATACTTCCACGAAGATCTGCTGCATGTCTTGGAAAATGACAGTACTGGATGTCCAGATGTGCTTTCACCAGATGTCCAACAAAAAAAGGTAAATATGAAGAAATATGTTTTTTCATTATAATGTTTTGATATTAATCTTTAATTCATTATTAATTTTAGATATTTGTCACCTAAGAATTTACAATCTGTTCATATTTTGATGACAGGTGGTACAACCTGAAGGAAAGCCAGTGTCCTTTGGAAAAGAGAAAAGTGTTGTCAACACGCAGGTTTGTTATTTTTTTATCATTGTTTTCCTATTTGTTGGTCAAGTCCTCCTGTAAAACATGCACAAAGTAATTACATGCATTGTATACTGTTTTTATTTCAGGGACAGGCAACAACGATCCAGAAGCCCCCTGCCAGTGCAACAGCACCAATAAAGGAGCAAGTGATCATGCCCTCTGATGATCATGAATGGCCAACACTTGCAGAGAGTTTAAAGGTAATTACGATTTACACACACAATACTTTTAAAATATAAAGTTGTAATATTGCTTAAGAGGTACACATTTCTACAATAATGGAAAAATTAACATAAAACCTTGAATGACATTTTCTTTCAGACATCTCACATTCATCCAAAAGGCTCACGTGGCACACTGATGTCTCGTCATCAGGTGAATAAACTCTCATTCAAAGAAACCAAATCAGTTTTGTTGCCTTTACTTGAAACCTTTGGATTACAATGATTCCCTTCATTTACTTACAGAAGTACCTGAAGGACTGCAGTGTGGTCCTTCAAAAACTGAAAGAGAAAACTGATGACGCCAGTGTGCCATCACCAGCCCCCAATGACAAAACGGTGAGACCTATCAGCTTTTTTCATTGAATGATGCTCATTCTAAAGTTTTTACTCAAATAATTATATTCTTTGCTTATTTAAATAAACCTTTTCATTTTAACAGTATGCAGCTGCTGTCCAAGAACAAAAATCTGTTTCACGCACAGATGTCACCAAGGACCAGGTCTGACATTGGATTTTAATATGATTGTTGTTTTTGACATCACATCATGTGCTTGACAAATAATTGTAAATTTCATAATACTAGAATATATTGTAAATATCCTGATTTGATTTCCAACAGGTTTGCTGTCACTCCCAGGAGCATTTGAAAGACTGCGCTGAGGTTCTACATCTCCAGATGAACGAAGACAAATACAGTGTTACATCGCCTGTACCAAAAGGCAAAATGGTAGGACCTATATGACATAGTCTGATTATTGATGTTAAATAGCGTACTTAATCCTACACATATTCTTTCCAATACTTATATTTCCTAAATATTATAAAACTTTTTTTATTTTAACAGAACGCAGTTGCTCTCCAAGACCAAGGACCTGTTGACCTAGGAGATGCTACAAAGCAACAGGTTTGACATATTCCCCAAGTGAAAACATGCCCATTTTATTCATAGATTTTCTTCTAATGTTTGAATTTTTATGTTTGTTTTCACAGGAATGTAAAGAGAAGGAGACGAGTGTTCAACCTGAGAAGGTCCATGATGCTCCTGGTGTTGCAGCTTCAAGTGTTACCATTGCATCTTCCTCATCAAATCAGGAAAGTTTGAACACTTTTCATTCTATTGTCAAAGGTTCATTTCATCAAGGTCATAAGCGTTTTGGGTGCAACCGATTTAAACAGTGTGCACCAAACAGCATTACAGCCATCATGACAAACACTGTCAAAATGGCTTCCACATGGTCAAGAAAAGACATTAACAATATCTTGATAAGTGGTGATAGTTTATACACTTACATGAAAGAGCAAAACATGATCAGTGATGCAGAAGGCAGTGGTTATGTTTTTGTTCAAGAGTTACCCACAGAGCACACATTCCATCATCACAAGTTCTCTTTGGAATACATGCAGACCTTCACAGGACATCTTCATCAGCAGATTTACCATGAAGATGTTTCAGATTTTGCCATGCCTTTGGACGTTGCATTACAGAGAGCTATATTTGACAATGACGGCTGTCTGTTTACAATTAGTAGAAACACATGTGCAGTTTTGAAAGAACAATCTCAGTTTTCTGTTTTTGATCCACATTCACGTGGTCATGATGGTCTCTGGCAGTTGAATGGCACAAGCATAGTAGCACACTTTGATACTTTAGACCAAGTTTATACACATTTAATCAATCTCTCTCACTCTTTGTGTGCTGACAATGCAAATGAAGAGGACACAGCTTTTGAAATGACCGGTGTTAAGGTGACAGCTCAATCTATGAGTAAACCTATCCAAAGTAAAACTGCTTCTTGCCAAAATGATGTAGAGTTAATCAGTGGAAATGATGATAGTTTTGATGACGATACATTTGATCAGTTAGTAGTTGAAGAAATTGAAGATGTTGCAGTCAGTGACACATCTGAGTCTCTTTCTGAATCTCCATCTCGTTGTGAGCTCATCCATACGCAAAATAGTTCTTTTCAAGATGATGCAGAGTCAATATGTACTAGTTTTGATGATGATAGTTTTGATAAAGTAGTACTTCAGGAAATAGAAGATATTGCAGTTAATGACACCACTTCCCTTGATGTAGACTCAGTAACTGAAAATCATCACACTTCTTTGAATCAAGCAATAATTGAAGAAGTGCCACAAAATGATACATCTGTTTTCATAATTTCAGAAAATATCAACAGCACTGTTACTTTCAATCCTCTGACTTCTAAAGACAAAAGAAACTTTTGCACCCAACTACAGATAGTTCCAAGTTTAGAAAGGGTGAAAAGTCTTTGGGAAAGTATTACATTAGATGAACCGTTACCTTGTACCACTAAACACATCCAGCCAGACGGCAACTGCTTTTTCCGTGCTCTTGCATTTGTAATTACTGGGAATGAAGAGTTGCATAGCTGGATTCGCAGGGCTGTTGTTAATCAAATTCTTCAAAATTCTGACCTCTATTCAAGTTACATCAGACAGGAATTTGAATCAGTACAACAGTATGTTACACAAACAGGCATAAAGATAGTTGGATCCTGGGCTACAGAAATTGAGATACAAGCAGCTGCAGACTTTTTTCACACCCATATTTACACTTACACTCAAGGAAAATGGTTACAATATGGCTCTTCTAGTACTTTAGACAACACCAAGGGTATTTATCTGAAACACTGTAATGAATGTCATTATGAGCCAATCGCATGTGTGAAAGATAAAACTAACACATGTTTTAACCTGATCTCATGTAATTACTGTCACTTTAAAGGTGACAAGGACATACTATCTCCATCTAAGATGAGCAGAGAGAACAGGAGAAAGAGAACTCTGTATAATAAAGACATTGAGAAAAGGGAAAGCAAAAAAATGATGTTACAGAAATTGTATAAGGACGATCCTAAGTACAGATTACACAAGAAGCAATTAAGTGTCATTACATATAGAAATAACCCTGAACTGAGAGCAAGACTCAGACATGACAGTAAAGAAAACTACAAAAACAAACCTGAACTGAGAGCAAGACTCAGACATGTCAGTAAAGAAAACTACAAAAACAAACCTGAAATGAGAGCTAGACTCAAACTGGCTAATAAACAAAACTACTACAAAAAGCCTGAACTGAGAGCAAGACTCAGACATGATAGTACAGAAAACTATAAAAACAAACCTGAACTGAGAGCTAGACTCAAACTGGCTAATAAACAAAACTACTACAAAAAGCCTGAACTGAGAGCAAGACTCAGACATGATAGTACAGAAAACTATAAAAACAAACCTGAACTGAGAGCTAGACTCAAACTGGCTAATAAACAAAACTACTACAAAAAGCCTGAACTGAGAGCAAGACTCAAACTTGCCAGCAAAACCACTTATGCAGCCAAAAGTAAACACTCTAAACTTCAGTTATTGAAACAGAACGTAGAAAGATATAGAAATAAGGTTGACCACCGTAACCGCATCAAACAGTCTAATTCTGAACGGTATAGAAATGTAACTGCTTATGCCGATTCTGTTAAAGAGCACGGAAAACGTAGACGACAAAATCTCATGACTGGAAAAAAATTCATAGATAATGTCATTCAGCTTTTTAGAGAAAAGGTTAAATTTGGCCCTCAATTCGTCTGTTGTGTTTGTCATCGGTTACTTTTTAAACATCAAGTTGTTGAATGTAAAACACAGCAGTATGAAATTAGAGGTTCATTCATTTCATCTGTGGCAAAAAAATGCATCACTGACACTTATTTACACAAGTGTGGACAGTCTTCAGTTTCCAAATGCCATCTAGAGGTTAGCCCTGCATGTAAATTGTGGGTCTGTTTTACTTGTCATCGTAAAATACTCAATGGAAAAGTCCCTGAAGAAAGTGTTGCAAACAATATGCACCTAGATTCTATTCCTGTAGAACTTAGTACGTTGAATCCTCTTGAGCAACATCTAGTGGCACAGCACATTCCGTTTATGAAACTTTTAGCCTTACCAAAGGGAGGGCAAAATGGTGTCCATGGACCTGTGACTTGTGTTCCATCTAATACAGAAACTGTGAGTAACATTCTACCCAGATTAGATGATCAGAATCTAATGATTAAAGTCAAACTGAAGCGAAAGCTGACGTACAAGGGTCACTATGACTATCAGTATGTCAATGCTCTGAAAGTACATAATGCAATTGCATACCTTAAATCTCACAATACTTTTTACAAAGATGTACAATTTAACAGTGCATGGACAAATCCCCTAGAAAAAGAGTCTGAAGACTCTACCTCTGAAACCGACAACGTCACTTTGGAAGAAGACAGCAATAGAGCTGAAATAGAGTGTGAACATCCTGGCAAAAGAGATGGCAGTGGCACAGAGGTAGAGTCTGAAGATCTTGTTAGCGATGATCATTTTAATGATAGACAACAGCATGGGATGTTTTTGGACACATGCATGCAACCAGTAGACATTGCCCAAGAAATACTAGACAACCATTTTGACAGTGTTTTATCAGTAGCACCAGCTGAGGGAAATACTCCAGTCAGATTGCTTACCGATACTTCTAACGAGGCTAAATGCTTTCCAGTTCTGTTTCCCAACGGAACAGGTACATTTCATGATGCAAGAGAGCAAAGGATTACACTAAGCAAATATTTAAACACCCGAATTCTCAATGCTGATGGCAGATTTGGCAAGAACTTGGATTACATCTTTTATGCACAATATTTGTCAGAAGTTAATCAAGTTGTGTCAAATGTTTCCATTGCACTGAGAAAGGGCTACCATGGCTTAGACAACACCAACATTACATCATCCATGCTGGGCAATACAGACTTTTTGAAGAATGTTTTAAATGCTGACATGGGCTATAAGTTTTTGAAGCCCATTAGAGGTACACCAGTATTTTGGCAGGGAGTTCAAAAAGATCTGTTTGCTTATGTTAGACAACTTGGCATTCCTACATGGTTTGCTTCCTTTTCTTCAGCAGATTTAAGATGGCCAGAATTTATGGAAGCTTTTATGGCTATAGAAAACATTCAAGGCAATATTCATGACATGGACTGGGCACAGAAATGTGACTTATTGAAAAACAATCCAGTGACAGCAGCCAGAATGTTTGACTATAGATTTAGATCTTTTTTAAAAGATGTTATCATGTCTCCCGCTCAGCCAATTGGTAAAATCATTGATTATTTTTATAGAGTAGAGTTTCAACAACGTGGATCATGTCACACTCATTGTCTATTTTGGACCGACGGGCCTAAAATAGGAGTCAACACAGACGCTGAAGTCATAGCTTTTGTAGATAAATATGTTACATGCGACCTCCCACCTGACAGTGATCCTCTCCATGAAGTGGTACATAGTGTTCAAATGCATAGCAAAAAACACTCTAAAAGTTGCAGAAAAAATCACACAACTTGCAGGTTTCACTTTCCCCGACCACCAAGCAACAATACATTCATATGTAAACAGGAACCGGATGTTGATAATAAGGAAACCCCATCTGACAAGTCATCTTCAGATTTAAAAAAGGCAGCCAAGCATATCATGACCAAAGTTAAAGAAGCTTTGACCAGTGAAAACAACACATTTAGTAGCATAGATGACTTGTTTAATTCCATTGGTATTGACCAGACTACATTTGAAACAGCCTACAAACTGACCTCTACAAAAACAACTGTCGTCCATAAACGAAACATAAACGACATCTGGGTTAATCAGTATAACACAGACCTGCTACGTTGCTGGAATGCAAACATGGACATCCAGTTTGTCTGTGATGCATATGCATGCATTGTTTATATCATTTCCTACATATCCAAAGCAGAAAGAGAAATGGGTTTGCTATTAAAACATGCACAAAATGAAATCAAACATAATGAAAACCTGGATGCAAAACAAGCGCTTAACAAATTAGGGAATGTGTTTCTGCATAACAGAGAAGTTTCTGCTCAAGAAAGTGTGTATCGGCTAACAAACATGAGATTAAAAGAGGGCTCTAGAAAAGTCACATTTGTTCCAACAGGTGACAACATTGTCAGAATGAGCTTACCTCTTAATGTCATTCAAAACAGTGCTAATGGTAATCAGATCTGGATGACAAACATTACTGATCGATACAAAAGCAGGCCTAAGTCCAGTGAATTTATGGACATGTGCATAGCTACTTTTGCCTCAGAGTACAGAAATGTACCAAACAGTGAGAAATCTAGACCAGAAGTGGTTAGTTTATTAAACAACAATGGTTGTGTAAGGAAGCGGACAAGGACAAATGTAGCTGTTGTTAGATATGCTCGTTTTTCTAAAGAACAAGATCCTGAGAAACACTATCAAAGCCAGCTTCAGTTGTTCCTTCCTTATTACACGGAAAACCAGTTAAAACCATCACAATTTACAACATTTCAAGAGTTTTATGAGACCGGCTCAATCACAAACAGTAGTAAAAACATCCAGTCTGTCAAAGACGTAGTAGAATTCAACAGATCCAAGTTTGAAATCAAAGCAGAAGATTTACAAAACATACAGGAAGATATTGAACACTTTGGATTTCAAGAAGATGTTTGGGCAGAGCTGTGTCCTGAGGCAGAACTAGACCGACTAGAATGTTTGGAAGACAGATCTTTAGATAACAATCCAAATCCTGGTGAACAAGAAGTTATTCCAGATCTAGAGCCAATCACAAAACCAGCTTTATCATTTCACATTCAAAAACTGATAGTCTCACACAAGGAAGCACAATCCTTAATGCGTTCTCTAAATCAGCAGCAGAGCAACGTGTTTTATAAAATCCGGCAGTGGTGCTTAGATAAAGTAAACGGTCACAATCCAAGCCCTTTTTATGTTTTCATTTCAGGTGGAGCGGGAACAGGCAAGTCCCATTTGGTAAAAGCCGTGTCCTATGAAACAACCAGAATACTATCCAGATTATCTAATTATCCTGATGATATTCATGTTTTATTGACTGCCCCCACTGGAGTGGCTGCATTAAATATCAATGCCACAACAATACATAATAGCTTTGCAATTGGCAATAATATTTCATTACCATACCAACCTTTAAGAGAGGAAAAAATAAACACATTAAGAGCAACCCTGAAACATTTACAAATCTTGATAATAGATGAAATCTCAATGGTTGATAACAAGCTTTTAACATATATCCATGGTAGACTGCGTCAGATCAAACAGTGTTCAGACTTTTCTTCATTTGGTAATGTCTCCGTCATAGCTGTTGGTGATTTTTATCAGTTGCCACCTGTCAAAGGGACTCCACTCTACAAGGACCCCATTGGTTCCAATTTGTGGCAAAACAGTTTCAGTCATGTAGAACTCACAGACATAGTACGACAGAAAAACAAAGACTTTGCTGTAACACTTAACCGTTTAAGGAAACACAAAAAAGACCAACCACTTCACCCACAAGACGAAGCACTTCTCAAACGATGTGAAACAGGCATGGGTGAAGACACTGAAATTCTGCATCTTTTTGCAACAAACAGTGATGTTGATAATCATAACTTCAACATGTTGCATAAACAATGTACAGACATTGTACAAATCAAAGCCCAAGATTTCCATAAAAACCCTCAGACTGGCCGTACCACTAGAATACCCTCAACACTTGATTTTGGCAAGAAAACCTATTTAGATAAATTACTAAGTATTGCTCCTAAAGCTCGTGTAATGCTCATTAAAAACATCGATGTTTCTGATGGACTTGTCAATGGTGTGTTTGGTACTGTTTGTCGCATACAATTTCTAAGTAACAATAGCTTCCCACACATCATTTATGTTAACTTTGATAACCCAAGTATAGGCCAACAACTACGACACAAGTTTCCAACTTCAGACACCGAGCTGACTAATGCTACACCAATTAGTCCCGATGAAGACAAACTTGAAAAGGGGGTTAGACGTCAATTTCCACTGCGGCTGGCTTGGTCTTGCACCATACATAAAGTCCAAGGCCTAACACTACAGAAAGCAGTAGTCTCTTTTAAAAGGATTTTTTCTGCTGGACAAGCATATGTAGCTTTAAGTCGTGTTACATCACTAGAACACCTCACTATCCAAGATTTTAAAGCTAAAGCAATCTATGCAAGAAGTGATGTGGAAGAAAACTTGAAATTAATGCCAAACTTTATCGACACACCAGTTTCAATGCCAAACTGCACTTTTAAAGTCTGTCTTCATAATGTGCAAGGTCTCAAGAATCACATACAGGATGTCAAGAGCAACCAAAAATTACTCACAGCCGATATAATTTGTCTGACAGAAACTTGGTTAAAAGAAACACATCCCTCTGAAAGCATTTCACTGCCAGGTTGGACTTTTCACCACAAAACCAGATCTGACTCATACGATGAAACTGGACTATTTTCTACTTTCAGAAGCAAAAATGGTGGTGGTGTTGGTTTCTATCACAAAAACAGCATTATGTGTAAAAGTATGGCTTTCAATTGCAACAACCTGGAAGCTTTGCTTTTTAGCACACAGACTTTAAACCATCATTATATGCTGTTGTACAAACCACCATCATATAACCTTCAGAAATTCAAAGACAATCTACAACCTGTACTGCATTATTTCAATGAATTTCCAGGAACCAAAATAGTCATGGGTGACATGAATGACGATGCACTGGTTTCTAATTCATTTGTCAGCTTCATGAAATTGCAAGGATACACTCAAATAGTAACAAGTCCAACAACCGAAAATAATACTCTAATTGATCATGTTTACATCAAAGACATTGATCCCAAAACCATACATGTAGAAGTTATTCCCACCTATTACAGTTACCATGAATGTATTCAAATATCATTCTTGACAGGAACAGACACAGACATACAGTTACAGGAACTGGGGACAGACAGACAAGGACTGCAGGACAAATAGCCTCAAGGGGAAAGACAGACAATCACAGATAGATGGACGGGTGTACATCAGAGCTGACCATAACAAATTACACATAGAGGTCCGTTTCATTCATACAAAATCAATTTAGCTTCAAAATCATCTAAACTTATTTCGACTCTTATACATATATACCATACCATACCACACCATACCTTACCATTTAATGTATATTTAGCATGTGAAATACACTTTTTATCCATAAAAAAGTGTATGACAGTATCACACTTACTTGTGGTTTTGATAATGGACATTGAAATGTTACTTTGTGTTGTGCCATCACTGTTTCAATGTATAAAAATGTATCCATTTAGATATTCACAAATTCACTTATTCTAGTACTATTTTTATTTTCCTTTGTTAAAGACTTCATTTTACAGCACTCTTCTTTTGTTCAATCTCCACTAGGAACAATCACCCACCAGATGAAGTTCCTGAAACAACACAACCGAAATCTGTGGAATCAGCAACCATCATGTGACCACGCCGCCCACCTGTCGTCCTGTTTGCTTCCCAGCCTGCCTAACTACCAGCCTCTGGATCTGCATCATATCCTGCCTCACTGTCTGCCTCGCAACCTGTTTCCTCATCCCGTCCTGGATCCTCATTCTCTGCTGCTCTTCTGTCCCCACCTGGCCCCAAAGCCCCAGCCCTGCCTCACCAACACCGATCATCTCCAGTAAGAATAGTTCTCCAAACAATTCCAGTTCTGGTTCTCTGGTTCCAGGGTTTCGTGATTCTAACACCAGTTTGCTTTCCCGTTCTAGATCTTGATCCCTCCTGTTCCAGTTTGGAGCACCGTTTTCAGTTTCACATTGTTCTTAATAAATATTATTTGTTATTCACTTGCCATCGTTTCCGTCTGTGATTTTTTCATGTCCTGGGTAAAACATTCCCAACGTGACACTTTGCCTCAGAATGCCCTTCTGCCACTTTGCTATACATTGTGTAACACATCATTTGTACATTTACATATGTAGATAACAATAAAGTGTTTTCTGTACTCTTGAATCAATATAATTTCTGGAATCCTAATTTCAATGCACAGTGTTGTAAAAATATTGTTTGCTCTACAAAGTCTCCCCCACAATTGGCAAAATTTGACATACAATAAACTGCTGTTTTTTAATTCAATTGTTTGAATAATGTACCATCATTTTTAATTTACATATCCTACATCTTTGTACTTACAAAATGAAGTGTTTCACTGAATTTTGGGCAATTTCGTGCTCATAATAAATGTCTACTTGTTTTATTTTGACCAAATGTCTACTCGTTTTATTTTGACCAGAGATAACTATGTGATTTTGACCATGGCCAGATAAAACTGTTACAAGAATGTGCATAGCAAGGGGCCACTGGCACAAATTGCAGGAAATCTTTAGATCAGATATGGATTTTATTCAGTTTTGTTTCATTCAGTTCAATTATCAATCTCCATATATCGTCTTATTGAAAAAAAAAATATATTTAAAAACTATAAAATAACAAAACTTGATTTCTCATGACCCATGATGATTTTCAAAAAACATTGGAGGATTTCCTATGAAAATAATACATTTTTAATACATTTACTAAACATTGTCAGTAATATTGAAATGGTAAATGTTTTGGATTTGTATAGCGCCTTAGTCCCTTAACAACACAATCAGTCTTTCACCCATTCACACACAGTCACACACTACTGGGAATGAGCTACAATGTAGCCACAGCTTCCCTGAAGCACACTGACAGAGGTGAGGCCTGCCGAAAACTGACACCACCGGTCCCTCCCAGCACCAGCAGCCAAGGTGTCTTGCCCAAAGACACAACAACAGCATTCTCTGGTCAGACTTGGAATCAAACCAAAAACCTTCCAATTATTTGAAATCCCGCTCCGTTTCCTGAACTTCTGCTTTCCAATACAGCACGTGACTTACCAGGCCTGCAGAAGTCTGCATTCAGCCATTCACTCACACAGTCACATGCTGGTATGTGTATAGGCTAAGCAAAAGGTTTCATGACAAATCCTGAATGCTACTTTCATTGCGCCGGTTGAAGTGAGCTGACGGGACGCCGGCGGGAGAACATGTTTTTGGGGCGGGACCGCGTGAGGACTGGCGAAGGTGAGGGCGGGGCCGGGTGGGCGACTGGCGCTGGGGGCTTGGAACCCGTTGATAACTGCTTGCAGTTCTAGTTAGGGTTCCAAGCCCAAAGGGCAGGGAACCCTATTGTTTTTCTACGGATTTTTCATTATTATTTATTATTCTTCTCCGCTTGATCTTTATGGGGGCAAGAGCCTGAAATTGCCAGGGAAAATCTGACATGGCAGTCTGATAGAAAATCCTGACCGCTACTCAGATTCGAAAATTTGGACCCCGCGTCACCTAGGTGGCGCTATTGCGGAGGTCAACACGTTTCAGCTACTAGCTCCCAAACCGTATGTCGTACAGTCATAAACTTTATATGTACATGATCCTTGGGTGATTCTCCATCTTTTTTGTATTGGCCACGCCCATTTCCGCCTAACTAGATTTTTTGCTAGATCGCAAAAAACGCAAAACTTACTTTTAATCACCTATTCGTCATTTTTCGTCGAATCAACTTCAAACTTCGTACATATGATCTATGGACTAAGATAAGTTGTGGTGATGAAAGAAAAATGCAGAAATATTGAAAATTGGGCTAATGACACCATGTCAAAATCAGTGTGCTAGCTAGCACATGTGGTAATTGATGATATCTTCACCATTTCTCAAGATAAATTTATGAGACTCCAGACCCTTATGAAGTATGAGCGGTAAGCCCTATCTACCCGATTTTGTGTGGATTCACCAATAGGGGGCGCTAAAGAGTCAAAAAGTTTGTTTCAGCTAAACGGCTTGATGGATTTCCACAGAACTTGGCACATATGTTAATCATCGGACCCTTAAGCTATATTTTGAAAATGATTAAAAAGTGGGCGTGGCTTATAGGCTATAAATAGGCTTTAAACGTTTTCGCCCATTTACTCCTGAAAAATACATATTCTATACAGAAAATTACAATTCATATCAGTCATAATGACATCTACAATCACAGAAAATTTTTTGAATTTTGTCCCATAGGTGGCGCTGTGGTACCCCAAAAATATTTTTGGCATGTTTCTCCCCATTACTTTCGTAAAAAAACAAATGATCTCATCCAGTATGTTCATTGAGTCAGTCAAATTTAGATGAGTATTTTAAAAAATGTTTTAAACTTATGCAAATTAGTAGAAATTTGCATAGTAAGTCCAACGTACTTTCGTTAACTCCTCCCGGCCGTCAAACTCAATCACATCACAACTTTCCCTGACAAGAGAGGAGGAGCGGCTGACCAAAAGTTGTGAAGGGATTTTGGATAATTTGCTTATTTTTTTTAATATGATTTTTTAAAATTATTTTTGGGGAATGAAAAAGTTTTTTTAGCGTAACTTCAAAAGATTTTGACATTTTTCAAAGCTGTTCATAACAGTCATACCTAAGGTCAATTCAAGTGTATGTTCTGGTTTTCAACTTGATTAAACAATAGGGGGCGCTATAACTAGGAAGAAATTATACTGCTGAACTGGCTAAATGGATCTGCACGAAACTTAGTGCTTGTCAATAATATAGAGTCTTAAGATTACATTATCAATATGGTAATGATTGATCAAAGTGGGCGTGGTTTATGATCATTTAAAATTTCAAATTTGAAAAATTTCCTAAAAATCATTATTTGCAAGTAAGAGGCTAAGATTTCCAGATTGTGTTAACTGGATAGGCTAGAGCTTATGTCACGAAAGCCGCAGCTCCACGAAGAGGTTTGCGCTTTATATTTATGAAAATACATTTTTAGGCTAGCAATTGTAGCGCAAATTCTTTTCTCACAATCTTCTTGTAATTTGGCAAAAAGTTCACTCTTAGGTGGTTTATGAAATTAAAAAATGTCATCTTGATTTGAGCTCCCCCTTGTGTTTAATTATAGGACTAATTTTTGTGTACAGCCACTAATGCAAATATTATTTTATTGTAAGTACAGTTTTACATTTATGACCCCAACAAAAATATGAGAAGAATTCTCACATCACTGAGGCAACCTGGGAATATTTTGAGATTTCTGTTCAAAAGCATAGATTTTTAATGAATTTTTAACTTTTTACCAGTTTTTCTGTATAGTTGGACAACAACGTAATTAATTTTTGTTAGAAAGCTTTTTAAGTATACAGTAAATATAAGCCATTTACAACATTCCACATGTACCTATGGTGATCTGAGATTTTTCTCCTAATTTTAGAAAGTAGCACTATGTTTTTATGAATATTTTAATTTTTGTTGTGACCTTTATAGTTATATTTCCCAATTTTTCTTCAAAAAAGCTTTGAGTCTACTGATTTAAAAACAACATCATATTATTCCGCATGTTAACACTGCCATGTGAGAATATTTTGGTAATTTTAGGATGATTTATGTATTTTTCATGATTTTTTAAAACATTTGGTCAATAAGTCACAAAATGAAACTCATAGTTTTTGTTGAAAATCTTTTAAATCTAAAGACATTATCAAGTATTTTTGTTATTTGTAATATTCTGTTGATGTATAGATCATTGTTTGATAATCTCACTCATTAAATCTTCACGTTCTTTAATAGGGAAACAGTGGAATTCCATTGTAATCACGATTGAGAAGTCAGCCATGCCTCTGAAAGATTTGTGGATAGGCTTTGCAAGTTTAATGACGTATCCTGAGTGTTACTGTCATTGCGCCGGTTGAAGTGAGCTGACGGGACGCCGGCGGGAGAACGTGTTTTTGGGACGGGACCGCGTGAGGACTGGCGAAGGTGAGGGCGGGGCCGGGTGGGCGACTGGCGCTGGGGGCTTGGAACCCGTTGATAACTGCTTGCAGTTCTAGTTTATTATTATTATTCTTCTCCGCTGTGTCTGTATGGGCGCAAGAGCCTGAAATTGCCAGGGAAAATCTGACATGGCAGTCTGATAGAAAATCCTGACCGCTACTCAGATTCGAAAATTTGGACCCCGCGTCACCTAGGTGGCGCTATTGCGGAGGTCAACACGTTTTAGCTACTAGCTCCCAAACCGTAGGTCCTATAGTCAAAAACTTTATATGTCCATGATCCTTGGATGATTCTCCATCTTTTTTGTATTGGCCACGCCCATTTCCGCCTAACTAGATTTTTTGCTAGATCGCAAAAAACGCAAAACTTACTTTTAATCACCTATTCATCATTTTTTGTCGAATCAACTTCAAACTTCGTACATGTGATCTATGGACTAAGCTAAGTTGTTGTGATGAAGAAAAATGCAGAAATATTGAAAATTGGGCTAATGACACCATGTCAAAATCAGCGCGCTAGCTAGCACATGTGGTAATTGATGATATCTTCACCATTTCTCAAGATAAACTGATGAGACTCTAGACCCTTATGAAGTATGAGCGGTAAGCCCTATCTACCCCATTTTGTTTGGATTCACCAATAGGGGGCGCTAAAGAGTCAAAAAGTTTGTTTGAGCTAAACGGCTTGATGGATTTCCCCAGAACTTGGCACATATGTTAGTCATCGGACCCTTAAGCTACATTTTGAAAATGATTAAAAAGTGGGCGTGGCTTATAGGCTTTAAAATTTTTCGCCCTTTTACTCATGAAAAATATATATTCTAAACAGAAAATTACAATTCTTATCAGTCATAGTGACATCTACAATCACAGAAAATTTTTTGAATTTTGTCCAATAGGTGGCGCTGTGGTACCCCAAAAATATTTTTGGCATGGTTCTCCCCATTTCTTTCGTAAAAAAACAAATGATCTCATCCAGTGTGTTCAGTGAGTCAGTCAAATTTAGATGAGTATTTTAACAAATGTTTTAAACTTATGCAAATTAGTAGAAATTTGCATAGTAAGTCCAACGTACTTTCGTTAACTCCTCCCGGCCGTCAAACTCAATCACATCACAACTTTCCCTGACAAGAGAGGAGGAGCGGCTGACCAAAAGATGTGAAGGGATTTTGGATAATTTGCTTATTTTTTTTAATATGATTTTTTAAAATAATTTTTTGGGAATGAAAAAGTTTTTTTAGCGTAACTTCAAAAGACTTTGACATTTTTCAAAGCTGTTCATAACAATCATACCTAAGGTCAATTCAAGTGTATGTCCTGGTTTTCACCTTGATTAAACAATAGGGGGCGCTATAACTGGGAAGAAATTATATTGCTGAACCAGCTAAATGGATCTGCACGAAACTTAGTGGTTGTCATCACTATAGAGTCTTAAGACTACATTATCAATATGGTAATGATTGATCAAAGTGGGCGTGGTTTATGATCATTTAAAATTTCAAATTTGAAAAATTCCCTAAAAATCACAATTTGCATGTAAGAGGCTAAGATTTCCAGATTGTGTCAACTGGATTGGCTAGAGCTTATGTCACGAAAGCCGCAGCTCCATGAAGAGGTTTGCGCTTTATATTTACGAAAATACATTTTTAGGCTAGCAATTGTAGCGCAAATTCTGTTCTCACAATCTTCTTGTAATTTGCCACAAAGTTCACTCTTAGGTGGTTTATGAAAGAAAAAAAATGTCGTATTGATTTGAGCTCCCCCTTGTGTTTAATTGTAGGACATATTTTTGTCTACAGCCACTAATGCAAATATTATTTTATTGTAAGTACAGTTTTACATTTATGACCCCAACAAAAATATAAGAAGAATTCTCACATCACAGAGGCAACCTGGGAATATTTTGAGATTTCTGTACAAAAGCATAGATTTTTAATGAATTTTTAACTTTTTACCAGTTTTTCTGTATAGTTGGACAACAACGTAATTAATTTTTGTTAGAAAGTTTTTTTTAGGTATACAGTAAATATAAGCCATTTACAACATTCCACATGTACCTATGGTGATCTGAGATTTTTCTCCTAATTTTAGAAAGTAGCACTATTTTTTTATGAATATTTGAATTTTTGTTGTGACCTTTATAGTTATATTTCCCAATTTTTCTTCAAAAAAGCTTTGAGTCTACTGATTTAAAAACAACATCATATTATTCCGCATCTTAACACTGCCATGTGAGAATATTTTGGTAATTTTATGATGATTTATGTATTTTTCATGATTTTTTAAAACATTTGGTCAGTAAGTCACAAAATGAAACTCGTAGTTTTTGTTGAAAATCTTTTAAATCTAAAGACATTATCAAGTATTTATGTTATTTGTAATATTCTGTTGATGTATAGATCATTGTTTGATAATCTCACTCATTAAATCTTCACGTTCTTTAATAAGGAAACAGTGGAATTCCATTGTAATCACGGTTGAGAAGTCAGCCATGCCTCTGAAAGATATGTGTATAGGCTTTGCAGGTTTAATGACGTATCCCGAGTGTTACTTTCGTTGCGCCGGTTGAAGTGAGCTGACGGGACGCCGGCGGGAGAACGTGTTTTTGGGGCGGGACCGCGTGAGGACTGGCGAAGTTGAGGGCGGGGCGGGTGGGCGACTGGCGCTGGGGGCTTGGAACCCGTTGATAACTGCTTGCAGTTCTAGTTAGGGTTCCAAGCCCAAAGGGCAGGGAACCCTATTGTTTTTCTACGGATTTTTCATTATTTATTATTTATTATTTATTATTATTATTCTTCTCCGCTGTGTCTGTATGGGCGCAAGAGCCTGAAATTGCAAGGAAAAATCTGACATGGCAGTCTGATAGAAAATCCTGACCGCTACTCAGATTCGAAAATTTGGACCCCGGGTCACCTAGGTGGCGCTATTGCAGAGGTCAACACGTTTCAGCTACTAGCTCCCAAACCGTAGGTCCTACAGTCAAAAACTTTATATGCACATGATCCTTGATTGATTCTCCATCTTTTTTGTATTGGCCACGCCCATTTCCGCCTAACTAGATTTTTTGCTAGATCGCAAAAAACTCAAAACTTACTTTTAATCACCTATTCGTCATTTTTCGTCGAATCAACTTCAAACTTCGTACATATGATCTATGGACTAAGATAAGTTGTGGTGATGAAGAAAAATGCAGAAATATTGAAAATTGGGCTAATGACACCATGTCAAAATCAGTGTGCTAGCTAGCACATGTGGTAATTGATGATATCTTCACCATTTCTCAAGATAAATTGATGAGACTCTACACCCTTATGAAGTATGAGCGGTAAGCCCTATCTACCCGATTTTGTGTGGATTCACCAATAGGGGGCGCTAAAGAGTCAAAAAGTTTGTTTCAGCTAAACGGCTTGATGGATTTCCACAGAACTTGGCACATATGTTAATCATCGGACCCTTAAGCTATATTTTGAAAATGATTAAAAAGTGGGCGTGGCTTATAGGCTATAAATAGGCTTTAAACGTTTTCGCCCATTTACTCCTGAAAAATACATATTCTATACAGAAAATTACAATTCATATCAGTCATAATGACATCTACAATCACAGAAAATTTTTTGAATTTTGTCCAATAGGTGGCGCTGTGGTACCCCAAAAATATTTTTGGCATGTTTCTCCCCATTTCTTTCGTAAAAAAACAAATGATCTCATCCAGTATGTTCATTGAGTCAGTCAAATTTAGATGAGTATTTTAAAAAATGTTTTAAACTTATGCAAATTAGTAGAAATTTGCATAGTAAGTCCAACGTACTTTCGTTAACTCCTCCCGGCCGTCAAACTCAATCACATCACATCTTTCCCTGACAAGAGAGGAGGAGCGGCTGACCAAAAGATGTGAAGGGATTTTGGATAATTTGCTTATTTTTTTTAATATGATTTTTTTTTTTAAATTTTGGAGAATGAAAAAGTTTTTTTAGAGTAACTTCAAAAGATTTTGACATTTTTCAAAGCTGTTCATAACAGTCATACCTAAGGTCAATTCAAGTGTATGTCCTGGTTTTCAACTTGATTAAACAATAGGGGGCGCTATAACTGGGAAGAAATTATACTGCTGAACTGGCTAAATGGATCTGCACGAAACTTAGTGGTTGTCATCACTATAGAGTCTTAAGATTACATTATCAATATGGTAATGATTTATCAAAGTGGGCGTGGCTTATGATCATTTAAAATTTCAAATTTGAAAAATTTCCTAAAAATCATTATTTGCATGTAAGAGGCTAAGATTTCCAGATTGTGTTAGCTGGATAGGCTAGAGCTTATGTCACGAAAGCCGCAGCTCCATGTTGAGGTTTACGCTTTATATTTATGAAAATACATTTTTAGGCTAGCAATTGTAGCGCAAATTCTGTTCTCACAACCTTCTTGTAATTTGCTAGAAAGTTCACTCTTAGGTGGTTTATGAAACAAAAAAAATGTCGTCTTAATATGAGCTCCCCCTTGTGTTTAATTTTAGGACATATTTTTGTCTACAGACACTAATGCAAATATTATTTTATTGTAAGTACAGTTTTACATTTATGACCCCAACAAAAATATAAAAAGAATTCCCACGTCACAGAGGCAACCTGGGAATATTTTGAGATTTCTGTACAAAAGCATAGATTTTTAATTAATTTTTAACTTTTTACCAGTTTTTCTGTATAGTTGGACAACAACGTAATTAATTTTTGTTAGAAAACTTTTTAGGAATACAGTAAATATAAGCCATTAACAACATTCCACACGTACCTATGGTGATCTGAGATTTTTCTCCTAATTATAGAAAGTAGCACTATTTTTTTATGAATATTTAAATTTTTGTTGTGACCTTTATAGTTATATTTCCTAATTTTTCTTCAAAAAAGCTTTGAGTCAACTGATTTAAAAACAACATCATATTATTCCGCATGTTAACACTGCCATGTGAGAATATTTTGGTAATTTTATGATGATTTATGTATTTTTCATGATTTTTTAAAACAATTGATCAGTAAGTCACAAAATGAAACTCATTGTTTTTGTTGAAAATCTATTAAATCTAAAGACATTATCAAGTCTTTATGTTATTTGTAATATTCTGTTGATGTATAGATGATTGTTTGATAATCTCACTCATTAAATCTTCACGTTCTTTAATAAGGAAACAGTGGAATTCCATTGTAATCACGATTGAGAAGTCAGCCATGCCTCTGAAAGATATGTGTATAGGCTTTGCAGGTTTAATGACGTATCCTGAGTGTTACTTTCATTGCGCCGGTTGAAGTGAGCTGACGGGACGCCGGCGGGAGAACGTGTTTTTGGGGCGGGACCGCGTGAGGACTGGCGAAGTTGAGGGCGGGGCGGGTGGGCGACTGGCGCTGGGGGCTTGGAACCCGTTGATAACTGCTTGCAGTTCTAGTTTATTATTATTATTCTTCTCCGCTGTGTCTGTATGGGCGCAAGAGCCTGAAATTGCCAGGGAAAATCTGACATGGCAGTCTGATAGAAAATCCTGACCGCTACTCAGATTCGCAAATTTGGACCCCGCGTCACCTAGGTGGCGCTATTGCGGAGGTCAGCACGTTTTAGCTACTAGCTCCCAAACCGTAGGTCCTATAGTCAAAAACTTTATATGTCCATGATCCTTGGATGATTCTCCATCTTTTTTGTATTGGCCACGCCCATTTCCGCCTAACTAGATTTTTTGCTAGATCGCAAAAAACGCAAAACTTACTTTTAATCACCTATTCATCATTTTTTGTCGAATCAACTTCAAACTTCGTACATGTGATCTATGGACTAAGCTAAGTTGTTGTGATGAAGAAAAATGCAGAAATATTGAAAATTGGGCTAATGACACCATGTCAAAATCAGCGCGCTAGCTAGCACATGTGGTAATTGATGATATCTTCACCATTTCTCAAGATAAACTGATGAGACTCTAGACCCTTATGAAGTATGAGCGGTAAGCCCTATCTACCCCATTTTGTTTGGATTCACCAATAGGGGGCGCTAAAGAGTCAAAAAGTTTGTTTGAGCTAAACGGCTTGATGGATTTCCCCAGAACTTGGCACATATGTTAGTCATCGGACCCTTAAGCTACATTTTGAAAATGATTAAAAAGTGGGCGTGGCTTATAGGCTTTAAAATTTTTCGCCCTTTTACTCATGAAAAATATATATTCTAAACAGAAAATTACAATTCTTATCAGTCATAGTGACATCTACAATCACAGAAAATTTTTTGAATTTTGTCCAATAGGTGGCGCTGTGGTACCCCAAAAATATTTTTGGCATGTTTCTCCCCATTTCTTACGTAAAAAAACAAATAATCTCATCCAGTGTGTTCATTGAGTCAGTCAAATTTAGATGAGTATTTTAAAAAATGTTTTAAACTTATGCAAATTAGCAGGAATGTGCATAGTAAGTCCAACGTACTTTCGTTAACTCCTCCCAGCCGTCAAACTCAATCACATCACAACTTTCCCTGACAAGAGAGGAGGAGCGGCTGACCAAAAGATGTGAAGGGATTTTGGATAATTTGCTTATTTTTTTTATTATGATTTTTTTAAATCATTTTTTGGGAATGAAAAAGTTTTTTTAGCGTAACTTCAAAAGATTTTGACATTTTTCAAAGCTGTTCACAACAGACATACCTAAGGTCAATTCAAGTGTATGTCCTGGTTTTCAACTTGATTAAACAATAGGGGGCGCTATAACTGGGAAGAAATTATACTGCTGAACCGGCTAAATGGATCTGCACGAAACTTAGTGGTTGTCATCACTATAGAGTCTTAAGACTACATTATCAATATGGTAATGATTGATCAAAGTGGGCGTGGTTTATGATCATTTAAAATTTCAAATTTGAAAAATTTCCTAAAAATCACTATTTGCATGTAAGAGGCTAAGATTTCCAGATTGTGTTTACTGGATAGGCTAGAGCTTATGTCACGAAAGCCGCAGCTCCACGAAGAGGTTTGCGCTTTATATTTACGAAAATACATTTTTAGGCTAGCAATTGTGGCGCAAATTCTGTTCTCACAATCTTCCTGAAATGTGCCACAAAGTTTACTCTTAGGTGGTTTATGAAACGAAAAAAATATCGTCTTGATTTGAGCTCCCCCTAGTGTTTAATTATAGGACGTATTTTTGTCTACAGCCACTAATGCAAATATTATTTTATTGTAAGAAAAATGTAATGGTTATGATCCTTAAAAAATATAAGCAGAATATTCATATCACAGAGGTAATCTGGGAATATTTTGAGATTTCTGGCCAAAAGTATAGATTTTTAATGAATTTTTAACTTTTTGCCAGTTTTTGTGTACAGTTGGACAACAACGTAATTAATTTTTGTTAGAAAGTTTTTTAGGTATACAGTAAATATAAGCATTTACAACATTCCACATGTACCTATGGTGATCTGAGATTTTTCTGTTAATTTTAGAAAGTAGCTTTATTTTTTTATGAATATTTTAATTTTTGTTGTGACCCTTAGAGTTATATTTACCAATTTTTCTTCAAAAAAGCTTTGAGTCTACTGATTTCAAAACAACATCATATTATTCCGCATGTTAACACTGCCATGTGAGAATATTTTGGTAATTTTATGATGATTTATGTATTTTTCATGATTTTTTAAAACATTTGGTCAGTAAGTCACAAAATGAAACTCATAGTTTTTGTTGGAAATCTATTAAATCTAAAGTTATTATCAAGTATTTATGTTATTTGTAATATTCTGTTGATGTATAGATTATTGTTTGGTAATCTTTAGATCAAATATGCATTTTATAATGAAGTTTTTGTTTTGGACTCTTTCATCCATTCAACCACCCAGCCACATGCTGGTGGGAATGGCCTACAATGTAGCCACACCTTCTCTGAGGTGCACTGAGACACGAGGCAGCATTTTCTGGTCAGAGTTGGTATCGATCCTTCAACCTGTTGATTACCGCACATGCCGCTCCACTTCCTGAGCTAATTCTGTCCCATGCAGAACATGATTTCGCTCATTAAATCTTCACGTTCTTTGATAAGGAGACAGTGGAATTTGATTGTAATCACGATTGAGAAGTCAGCCATGCCTGTGAAAGATATGTGTATACGCTAAGCAATAAGTTTTATGACGTATCCTGAGTGTTACTTTCATTGCGCCGGTTGTAGTGAGCTGACGGGACGCCGGCGGGAGAACGTGTTTTTGGGGCGGGACCGCGTGAGGAGTGGGGAAGTTGAGGACGGGGCCGGGTGGACTCCCCGCCGTGAGACACAGAGAAATTACTCTGACAAATATCACAAAAGAATCTATCTGAGTCACCATGAAAAGGTTTTACCCAGGAATAAATGCTCTCCCAGTCACTGTTGTATTAGCAATTACTTTTTTACTCTGTGCTCATTTCTCCTCACCCCCTCTCCCTCTCCTTTCCTTTTTTTCTGGTTTGTTTTGGGGGTTTGTGCGGATGAGCGCTTTGAACCTGTTAATGTCCCACCTCCTTGTTTGATTAACAGCCACTGCTTGCAGCATACAACCCATATGCCAGATTTACCGAGAGTCTGTCAGTTATACGGGACATTTTCCCAATTTGCGGGACGTGTAAAATATAATGAAAATGCGGGACTGTCGCACACAAAGCGGGACATCTGGTCACCCTGGACACCTGCAGTCCTAAATAGAGAAAATCAGAGGTCACAGGTGACAGAAAAAGCAATAAACACATTTTTACATTTATCCACATGAGAAGATAAAAATTATATTTTTTACACAAACTATTTTATTTGTTCTTTAAACGTGTCAACTGTGTAAATCCCTGAATGTAAAACTGTACTTTTTACAGCAGAACACACGATAAACTTCTGTGGTCATGTGTAAACAGCTTCACTCTTCACCTCTATGCTTAATAAAAACACTCTGTTGTCCCCAAAACAAATGACAAGCGTAATTTCACACACAGACACACACACACACACAGACACACACACACACACACACACACACACCGGAATAACTACGGGACCCGCTATACAAGCTCGTTCTGGCTGATTTGGTGATCTGGCGAAGGTGAGGGCGGGGCCGGGTGGGCGACTGGCGCTGGGGGCTTGGAACCCGTTGATAACTGCTTGCAGTTCTAGTTAGGGTTCCAAGCCCAAAGGGCAGGGAACCCTATTGTTTTTCTACGGATTTTTCATTATTTATTATTTATTAGGGTTCCAAGCCCAAAGGGCAGGGAACCCTATTGTTTTTCTACGGATTTTTCATTATTATTTATTATTCTTCTCCGCTACGTTTGTATGGGGGCAGGAGCCAGAAATTGCCAGGAAAAATCTGACATGGCAGTCTGATAGAAAATCCTGACCGCTACTCAGATTCGAAAATTTGGACCCCGCCTCACCTAGGTGGCGCTATTGCGGAGGTCAACACGTTTCAGCTACTAGCTCCCAAACCGTATGTCCTACAGTCATAAACTTTATATGTACATGATCCTTGGGTGATTCTCCATCTTTTTTGTATTGGCCACGCCCATTTCCGCCTAACTGGATTTTTTGCTAGATCGCAAAAAACGCAAAACTTACTTTTAATCACCTATTCGTCATTTTTCGTCGAATCAACTTCAAACTTCGTACATATGATCTATGGACTAAGATAAGTTGTGGTGATGAAAGAAAAAAAGCAGAAATATTGAAAATTGGGCTAATGACACCATGTCAAAATCAGTGTGCTAGCTAGCACATGTGGTAATTGATGATATCTTCACCATTTCTCAAGATAAATTGATGAGACTCTAGACCCTTATGAAGTATGAGCGGTAAGCCCTATCAACCCGATTTTGTGTGGATTCACCAATAGGGGGCGCTAAAGAGTCAAAAAGTTTGTTTCAGCTAAACGGCTTGATGGATTTCCACAGAACTTGGCACATATGTTAATCATCGGACCCTTAAGCTATATTTTGAAAATGATTTAAAAGTGGGCGTGGCTTATAGGCTATAAATATGCTTTAAACGTTTTCGCCCATTTACTCCTGAAAAATACATATTCTATACAGAAAATTACAATTCATATCAGTCATAATGACATCTACAATCACAGAAAATTTTTTGAATTTTGTCCAATAGGTGGCGCTGTGGTACCCCAAAAATATTTTTGGCATGTTTCTCCCCATTACTTTCGTAAAAAAACAAATGATCTCATCCAGTATGTTCATTGAGTCAGTCAAATTTAGATGAGTATTTTAAAAAATGTTTTAAACTTATGCAAATTAGTAGAAATTTGCATAGTATGTCCAACGTACTTTCGTTAACTCCTCCCGGCCGTCAAACTCAATCACATCACAACTTTCCCTGACAAGAGAGGAGGAGCGGCTGACCAAAAGTTGTGAAGGGATTTTGGATAATTTGCTTATTTTTTTTAATATGATTTTTTAAATTTATTTTTGGGGAATGAAAAAGTTTTTTTAGCGTAACTTCAAAAGATTTTGACATTTTTCAAAGCTGTTCATAACAGTCATACCTAAGGTCAATTCAAGTGTATGTTCTGGTTTTCAACTTGATTAAACAATAGGGGGCGCTATAACTAGGAAGAAATTATACTGCTGAACTGGCTAAATGGATCTGCACGAAACTTAGTGCTTGTCAATAATATAGAGTCTTAAGATTACATTATCAATATGGTAATGATTGATCAAAGTGGGCGTGGTTTATGATCATTTAAAATTTCAAATTTGAAAAATTTCCTAAAAATCATTATTTGCAAGTAAGAGGCTAAGATTTCCAGATTGTGTTAACTGGATAGGCTAGAGCTTATGTCACGAAAGCCGCAGCTCCACGAAGAGGTTTGCGCTTTATATTTATGAAAATACATTTTTAGGCTAGCAATTGTAGCGCAAATTCTTTTCTCACAATCTTCTTGTAATTTGGCAAAAAGTTCACTCTTAGGTGGTTTATGAATTTAAAAAAATGTCATCTTGATTTGAGCTCCCCCTTGTGTTTAATTATAGGACAAATTTTTGTCTACAGCCACTAATGCAAATATTATTTTATTGTAAGTACAGTTTTACATTTATGACCCCAACAAAAATATGAGAAGAATTCTCACATCACTGAGGCAACCTGAGAATATTTTGAGATTTCTGTTCAAAAGCATAGATTTTTAATGAATTTTTAACTTTTTACCAGTTTTTCTGTATAGTTGGACAACAACGTAATTAATTTTTGTTAGAAAGCTTTTTATGTATACAGTAAATATAAGCCATTTACAACATTCCACATGTACCTATGGTGATCTGAGATTTTTCTCCTAATTTTAGAAAGTAGCACTATTTTTTATGAATATTTTAATTTTTGTTGTGACCTTTATAGTTATATTTCCCAATTTTTCTTCCAAAAAGCTTTGAGTCTACTGATTTAAAAACAACATCATATTATTCCGCATGTTAACACTGCCATGTGAGAATATTTTGGTAATTTTAGGATGATTTATGTATTTTTCATGATTTTTTAAAACATTTGGTCAATAAGTCACAAAATGAAACTCATAGTTTTTGTTGAAAATCTTTTAAATCTAAAGACATTATCAAGTATTTATGTTATTTGTAACATTCTGTTGATGTATAGATCATTGTTTGATAATCTCACTCATTAAATCTTCACGTTCTTTAATAGGGAAACAGTGGAATTCCATTGTAATCACGATTGATAAGTCAGCCATGCCTCTGAAAGATATGTGGATAGGCTTTGCAAGTTTAATGACGTATCCTGAGTGTTACTGTCATTGCGCCGGTTGAAGTGAGCTGACGGGACGCCGGCGGGAGAACGTGTTTTTGGGGCGGGACCGCGTGAGGACTGGCGAAGGTGAGGGCGGGGCCGGGTGGGCGACTGGCGCTGGGGGCTTGGAACCCGTTGATAACTGCTTGCAGTTCTAGTTAGGGTTCCAAGCCCAAAGGGCAGGGAACCCTATTGTTTTTCTACGGATTTTTCATTATTATTTATTATTCTTCTCCGCTACGTTTGTATGGGGGCAGGAGCCAGAAATTGCCAGGAAAAATCTGACATGGCAGTCTGATACAAAATCCTGACCGCTACTCAGATTCGAAAATTTGGACCCCGCGTCACCTAGGTGGCGCTATTGCGGAGGTCAACACGTTTCAGCTACTAGCTCCCAAACCGTAGGTCCTACAGTCATAAACTTTATATGTACATGATCCTTGGGTGATTCTCCATCTTTTTTGTATTGGCCACGCCCATTTCCGCCTAACTAGATTTTTTGCTAGATCGCAAAAAACTCAAAACTTACTTTTAATCACCTATTCGTCATTTTTCGTCGAATCAACTTCAAACTTCGGACATATGATCTATGGACTAAGATAAGTTGTGGTGATGAAGAAAAAGGCAGAAATATTGAAAATTGGGCTAATGACACCATGTCAAAATCAGTGTGCTAGCTAGCACATGTGGTAATTGATGATATCTTCACCATTTCTCAAGATAAATTGATGAGACTCTACACCCTTATGAAGTATGAGCGGTAAGCCCTATCTACCCGATTTTGTGTGGATTCACCAATAGGGGGCGCTAAAGAGTCAAAAAGTTTGTTTCAGCTAAACTGCTTGATGGATTTCCACAGAACTTGGCACATATGTTAATCATCGGACCCTTAAGCTATATTTTGAAAATGATTAAAAAGTGGGCGTGGCTTATAGGCTATAAATAGGCTTTAAACGTTTTCGCCCATTTACTCCTGAAAAATACATATTCTATACAGAAAATTACAATTCATATCAGTCATAATGACATCTACAATCACAGAAAATTTTTTGAATTTTGTCCAATAGGTGGCGCTGTGGTACCCCAAAAATATTTTTGGCATGTTTCTCCCCATTACTTTCGTAAAAAAACAAATGATCTCATCCAGTATGTTCATTGAGTCAGTCAAATTTAGATGAGTATTTTAAAAAATGTTTTAAACTTATGCAAATTAGTAGAAATTTGCATAGTAAGTCCAACGTACTTTCGTTAACTCCTCCCGGCCGTCAAACTCAATCACATCACATCTTTCCCTGACAAGAGAGGAGGAGCGGCTGACCAAAAGATGTGAAGGGATTTTGGATAATTTGCTTATTTTTTTTAATATGATTTTTTTTTTTAAATTTTGGAGAATGAAAAAGTTTTTTTAAAAGTAACTTCAAAAGATTTTGACATTTTTCAAAGCTGTTCATAACAGTCATACCTAAGGTCAATTCAAGTGTATGTCCTGGTTTTCAACTTGATTAAACAATAGGGGGCGCTATAACTGGGAAGAAATTATACTGCTGAACTGGCTAAATGGATCTGCACGAAACTTAGTGGTTGTCATCACTATAGAGTCTTAAGATTACATTATCAATATGGTAATGATTTATCAAAGTGGGCGTGGCTTATGATCATTTAAAATTTCAAATTTGAAAAATTTCCTAAAAATCATTATTTGCATGTAAGAGGCTAAGATTTCCAGATTGTGTTAGCTGGATAGGCTAGAGCTTATGTCACGAAAGCCGCAGCTCCATGTTGAGGTTTACGCTTTATATTTATGAAAATACATTTTTAGGCTAGCAATTGTAGCGCAAATTCTGTTCTCACAACCTTCTTGTAATTTGCTACAAAGTTCACTCTTAGGTGGTTTATGAAACACAAAAAATGTCGTCTTGATATGAGCTCCCCCTTGTGTTTAATTTTAGGACATATTTTTGTCTACAGACACTAATGCAAATATTATTTTATTGTAAGTACAGTTTTACATTTATGACCCCAACAAAAATATAAGAAGAATTCTCACGTCACAGAGGCAACCTGGGAATATTTTGAGATTTCTGTACAAAAGCATAGATTTTTAATTAATTTTTAACTTTTTACCAGTTTTTCTGTATAGTTGGACAACAACGTAATTAATTTTTGTTAGAAAACTTTTTAGGTATACAGTAAATATAAGCCATTTACAACATTCCACACGTACCTATGGTGATCTGAGATTTTTCTCCTAATTATAGAAAGTAGCACTATATTTTTATGAATATTTAAATTTTTGTTGTGACCTTTATAGTTATATTTCCTAATTTTTCTTCAAAAAAGCTTTGAGTCAACTGATTTAAAAACAACATCATATTATTCCGCATGTTAACACTGCCATGTGAGAATATTTTGGTAATTTTATGATGATTTATGTATTTTTCATGATTTTTTAAAACAATTGATCAGTAAGTCACAAAATGAAACTCATTGTTTTTGTTGAAAATCTATTAAATCTAAAGACATTATCAAGTCTTTATGTTATTTGTAATATTCTGTTGATGTATAGATGATTGTTTGATAATCTCACTCATTAAATCTTCACGTTCTTTAATAAGGAAACAGTGGAATTCCATTGTAATCACGATTGAGAAGTCAGCCATGCCTCTGAAAGATATGTGTATAGGCTTTGCAGGTTTAATGACGTATCCTGAGTGTTACTTTCATTGCGCCGGTTGAAGTGAGCTGACGGGACGCCGGCGGGAGAACGTGTTTTTGGGGCGGGACCGCGTGAGGACTGGCGAAGTTGAGGGCGGGGCGGGTGGGCGACTGGCGCTGGGGGCTTGGAACCCGTTGATAACTGCTTGCAGTTCTAGTTATTTATTATTATTCTTCTCCGCTACGTCTGTATGGGGGCAGGAGCCAGAAATTGCCAGGAAAAATCTGCCATGGCAGTCTGATAGCAAAACCTCACCGCTACTCAGAATCGAAAATTTGAACCCCGCATTACCTAGGTGGCGCTATTGCAGAGGTCAACACGTTTCAGCTACTAGCTCCCAAACCGTAGGTCCTACAGTCAAAAACTTTATATGTACCTAATCCTTGGATGATTCTGCATCTTTTTTGTATTGGCCACGCCCATTTCCGCCTAACTAGATTTTTTGCTAGATCGCAAAAAATGCAAAACTTAGTTTTAATCACCTATTCGTCAATTTTTGTCGAATCTACTTCAAACTTCGTACATATGATCTATGGACTAAGATAAGTTGTTGTGATGAAGAAAAATGCAGAAATATTGAAAATTGGGCTAATGACACCATATCAAAATCTGTGAGCTAGCTAGCACATGTGGCAATTGATGATATCTTCACCATTTTTCAAGATAAATTGATGAGACTCTAGACCCTTATGAAGTATGAGCGGTAAGCCCTATCTACCCCATTTTGTTTGGATTCACCAATAGGGGGCGCTAAAGAGTCAAAAAGTTTGTTTCAGCTAAACGGCTTGATGGATTTCCACAGAACTTGGCACATATGTTAATCATTGGACCCTTAAGCTATATTTTCAAAATGATTAAAAAGTGGGCGTGGCTTATAGGCTTTAAAATTTTTCGCCCTTTTACTCATGAAAAACACATATTCTATACAGAAAGTTACAATTCATATCGGTCACAGCGACATCTACAAAAGCAGAAAAAAGTTTGAATTTTGTCCAATAGTTGGCGCTGTTGTACCCCAAAAATGTTTTTGGCATCTTTCTCCCCATTTCTTTCGTAAAAAAACAAATGGTCTCGTCCGGTATGTTCATTGAGTCAGTCAAATTTAGAAGAGTATTTTAAAAAATAATTTAAACTTATGCTAATTAGTAGAAATTTGCATAGTAAGTCAAACGTACTTTCATTAACTCCTCCCGGCCGTCTAACTCAATCACATCACAACTTTCCCTGACAAGAGAGGAGGAGCAGCTGACCAAAAGATGTGAAGGGATTTTGGATAATTTGCTTATTTGTTTTTATATGATTTTTTAAAATAATTTTTTTGGAATGAAAAATTTTTTTAGCGTAACTTCAAAAGATTTTGACATTTTTCAAAGCTGTTCATAACAGTCATACCTAAGGTCAATTCAAGTGTATGTTCTGGTTTTCAACTTGATTAAACAATAGGGGGCGCTATAACTGGGACGAAATTTTACTGCTGAACCGGCTAAATGGATCTTCATGAAACTTAGTGGTTGTCATCACTATAGAGTCTTAAGACTACATTATCAATATGGTAATGATTGATCCAAGTGGGCGTGGTTTATGTTCATTTAAAATTTCAAATTTGAAAAATTTCCTAAAAATCACTATTTTCATGTAAGAGGCTAAGATTTCCAGATTGTGTTAACTGGATAGGCTAGAGCTTAAGTCATGAAAGCCGCAGCTCCACGAAGAGGTTTGCGCTTTATATTTACAAAAATACATTTTTAGGCTAGCATTTGTAGCGCAAATTCTGTTCTCACAATCTTCTTGTAATTTGGCACAAAGTTCACTCTTAGGTGGTTTATGAAAGAAAAAAAATGTCGTCTGGATTTGAGCTCCCCCTTGTGTTTAATTATAGGACATATTTTTGTCTACAGCCAATAATGCAAATATTATTTTATTGTAAGAAAAGTTTAACAATTATGATCCTTACAAAAATATGAGCACAATAGACACATCACAGAGGCAATCTGGGAATATTTTGAGATTTTTGTACAAAAGCATTGATTTTTAATGAATTTTTTACTTTTTGCCAGTTTTTTGTATAGTTGGGCAAAAAGTAACTATTTTTTATTAGAAAGTTTTTCTTAGGTACAAAGTAAATAAAAAACATTTATAACATTCCACATGTGCCTATGGTGATCTGAGATTTTTCTATTAATTTTAGAAAGTAGCATTATTTTTTTATGAATATTTTAATTTTGACTGTGAGCCTTAAAGTTATATTTACCGATTTTTCTTCAAAAAAGCTTTGAGTCTACTGATTTAAAAACAACATCATATTATTCTGCATGTTAACACTGCCATGTGAGAATATTTTGGTAATTTTATGATGATTTATGTATTTTTCATGATTTTTTAAAACATTTGGTCAGTAAGTCACAAAATGAAACTCGTAGTTTTTGTTGAAAATCTTTTAAATCTAAAGACATTATCAAGTATTTATGTTATTTGTAATATTCTGTTGATGTATAGATCATTGTTTGATAATCTCACTCATTAAATCTTCACGTTCTTTAATAAGGAAACAGTGGAATTCCATTGTAACCACGATTGAGAAGTCAGCCATGCCTCTGAAAGATATGTGTATAGGCTTTGCAGGTTTGATGACGTATCCTGAGTGTTACTTTCGTTGCTCCGGTTGAAGTGAGCTGACGGGACGCCGGCGGTAGAACGTGTTTTTGGGGCGGGACCGCGTGAGGACTGGCGAAGTTGAGGGCGGGGCGGGTGGGCGACTGGCGCTTGTGGCTTGGAACCCGTTGATAACTGCTTGCAGTTCTAGTTAGGGTTCCAAGCCCAAAGGGCAGGGAACCCTATTGTTTTTCTACGGATTTTTCATTATTTATTATTTATTATTTATTATTATTATTCTTCTCCGCTGTGTCTGTATGGGCGCAAGAGCCTGAAATTGCAAGGAAAAATCTGACATGGCAGTCTGATAGAAAATCCTGACCGCTACTCAGATTCGAAAATTTGGACCCCGGGTCACCTAGGTGGCGCTATTGCAGAGGTCAACACGTTTCAGCTACTAGCTCCCAAACCGTAGGTCCTACAGTCAAAAACTTTATATGCACATGATCCTTGATTGATTCTCCATCTTTTTTGTATTGGCCACGCCCATTTCCGCCTAACTAGATTTTTTGCTAGATCGCAAAAAATGCAAAACTTAGTTTTAATCACCTATTCGACATTTTTCGTCGAATCAACTTCAAACTTCGTACATGTGATCTATGGACTAGGCTAAGTTGTTGTGATGAAGAAAAATGCAGAAATATTGAAAATTGGGCTAATGACACCATGTCAAAATCAGTGCGCTAGCTAGCACATGTGTTAATTGATGATATCTTCACCATTTCTCAAAATAAATTGATGAGACTCTAGAACCTTACAAAGTATGAGCGGTAAGTCCTATCTACCCCATTTTGTTTGGATTCACCAATAGGGGGCGCTAAAGAGTCAAAAAGTTTGTTTCAGCTAAACGGCTTGATGGATTTCCACAGAACTTGGCACATATGTTAATCGTCGGACCCTTAAGCTATATTTTGAAAATGATTAAAAAGTGGGCGTGGCTTATAGGCTTTAAAAATTTTCGCCCTTTTACTCATGAAAAATACATATTCTATACAGAAAATTACAATTCATATCAGTCATCGTGACATCTACAATCACAGAAAATTTTTTGAATTTTGTCCAATAGGTGGCGCTCTGGTACCCCAAAAATATTTTTGGCATGTTTCTCCCCATTTCTTTTGTAAAAAAACAAATGATCTATTCCAATGTGTTCTTTGAGTCAGTCAAATTTAGATGAGTAATTTAAAAAATGTTTTAAACTTATGCAAATTAGTCGAAATTTGCATAGTAAGTCCAACGTACTTTCGTTAACTCCTCCCGGCCGTCAAACTCAATCACATCAAAACTTTCCCTGACAAGAGAGGAGGAGCGGCTGACCAAAAGATGTGAAGGGATTTTCGATAATTTGCTTATTTTTTTAAATATGATTTTTTTAAATAATTTTTTGGGAATGAAAAAGTTTTTTTAGCGTAACTTCAAGAGATTTTGACATTTTTCAAAGCTGTTCATAACAGTCATACCTAAGGTCAATTCAAGTGTATGTCCTGGTTTTCAACTTGATTAAACAATAGGGGGCGCTATAACTGGGAAGAAATTATACTGCTGAACCGGCTAAATGGATCGGCACGAAACTTAGTGGCTGTCATCACTATAAAGTCTTAAGACTACATTATCAATATGGTAATGATTGATCAAAGTGGGCGTGGTTTATGATCATTTAAAATTTCAAATTTGAAAAATTTCCTAAAAATCACTATTTGCATGTAAGAGGCTAAGATTTCCAGATTGTGTTAAATGAATAGGCTAGAGCTTATGTCACGAAAGCCGCAGCTCCACAAAGAGGTTTGCGCTTTATATTTACGAAAATACGTTTTTAGGCTAGCAATTGTAGCGCAAATTCTGTTCTCACAATCTTCTTGTAATTTGCCACAAAGTTCACTCTTAGGTGGGTTATGAAACAAAAAAAATGTCGTCTTGATTTGAGCTCCCCCTAGTGTTTAATTATAGGACATATTTTTGTCTACAGCCACTAATGCAAGTATTATTTTATTGTAAGTACAGTTTTACATTTATGACCCCAACAAAAATATAAGAAGAATTCTCACATCACAGAGGCAACCTGGGAATATTTTGAGATTTCTGTACAAAAGCGTATATTTTTAATGAATTTTTAACTTTTTACCAGTTTTTCTGTATATTTGGACAACAACGTAATTAATTTTTGTTAGAAAGCTTTTTAGGTATACAGTAAATATAAGCCATTTATAACATCCCACATGTACCTATGGTGATCTGAGATTTTTCTCCTAATTTTAGAAAGTAGCACTATTTTTTTATGAATATTTTTATTTTTGTTGTGACCTTTATAGTTATATTTCCCAATTTTTCTTCAAAAAAGCTTTGAGTCTACTGATTTAAAAACAACATCATATTATTCCGCATGTTAACACTGCCATGTGAGAATATTTTGGTAATTTTAGGATGATTTATGTATTTTTCATGATTTTTTAAAACATTTGTTCAGTAAGTCACAAAATGAAACTCATAGTTTTTGTTGAAAATCTTTTAAATCTAAAGACATTATCAAGTGTTTATGTTATTGGTAATATTCTGTTGATGTATAGATCATTGTTTGATAACCTCACTCATTAAATCTTCACGTTCTTTAATAAGGAAACAGTGGAATTCCATTGTAATCACGATTGAGGAGTCAGCCATGCCTCTGAAAGATATGTGTATAGGCTTTGCAGGTTTAATGACGTATCCTGAGTGTTACTTTCATTGCGCCGGTTGAAGTGAGCTGACGAACGCCGGCGGGAGAACGTGTTTTTGGGGCGGGACCGCGTGAGGACTGGCGAAGTGGAGGGCGGGGCCGGGTAGGCGACTGGCGCTGGGGGCTTGGAACCCGTTGATAACTGCTTGCAGTTCTAGTTAGGGTTCCAAGCCCAAAGGGCAGGGAACCCTATTGTTTTTCTACGGATTTTTCATTATTTATTATTTATTATTTATTATTATTATTCTTCTCCGCTGTGTCTGTATGGGCGCAAGAGCCTGAAATTGCAAGGAAAAATCTGACATGGCAGTCTGATAGAAAATCCTGACCGCTACTCAGATTCGAAAATTTGGACCCCGGGTCACCTAGGTGGCGCTATTGCAGAGGTCAACACGTTTCAGCTACTAGCTCCCAAACCGTAGGTCCTACAGTCAAAAACTTTATATGCACATGATCCTTGATTGATTCTCCATCTTTTTTGTATTGGCCACGCCCATTTCCGCCTAACTAGATTTTTTGCTAGATCGCAAAAAATGCAAAACTTAGTTTTAATCACCTATTCGACATTTTTCGTCGAATCAACTTCAAACTTCGTACATGTGATCTATGGACTAGGCTAAGTTGTTGTGATGAAGAAAAATGCAGAAATATTGAAAATTGGGCTAATGACACCATGTCAAAATCAGTGCGCTAGCTAGCACATGTGTTAATTGATGATATCTTCACCATTTCTCAAAATAAATTGATGAGACTCTAGAACCTTACAAAGTATGAGCGGTAAGTCCTATCTACCCCATTTTGTTTGGATTCACCAATAGGGGGCGCTAAAGAGTCAAAAAGTTTGTTTCAGCTAAACGGCTTGATGGATTTCCACAGAACTTGGCACATATGTTAATCGTCGGACCCTTAAGCTATATTTTGAAAATGATTAAAAAGTGGGCGTGGCTTATAGGCTTTAAAAATTTTCGCCCTTTTACTCATGAAAAATACATATTCTATACAGAAAATTACAATTCATATCAGTCATCGTGACATCTACAATCACAGAAAATTTTTTGAATTTTGTCCAATAGGTGGCGCTCTGGTACCCCAAAAATATTTTTGGCATGTTTCTCCCCATTTCTTTTGTAAAAAAACAAATGATCTATTCCAATGTGTTCTTTGAGTCAGTCAAATTTAGATGAGTAATTTAAAAAATGTTTTAAACTTATGCAAATTAGTAGAAATTTGCATAGTAAGTCCAACGTACTTTCGTTAACTCCTCCCGGCCGTCAAACTCAATCACATCAAAACTTTCCCTGACAAGAGAGGAGGAGCGGCTGACCAAAAGATGTGAAGGGATTTTCGATAATTTGCTTATTTTTTTAAATATGATTTTTTTAAATAATTTTTTGGGAATGAAAAAGTTTTTTTAGCGTAACTTCAAGAGATTTTGACATTTTTCAAAGCTGTTCATAACAGTCATACCTAAGGTCAATTCAAGTGTATGTCCTGGTTTTCAACTTGATTAAACAATAGGGGGCGCTATAACTGGGAAGAAATTATACTGCTGAACCGGCTAAATGGATCGGCACGAAACTTAGTGGCTGTCATCACTATAAAGTCTTAAGACTACATTATCAATATGGTAATGATTGATCAAAGTGGGCGTGGTTTATGATCATTTAAAATTTCAAATTTGAAAAATTTCCTAAAAATCACTATTTGCATGTAAGAGGCTAAGATTTCCAGATTGTGTTAAATGAATAGGCTAGAGCTTATGTCACGAAAGCCGCAGCTCCACAAAGAGGTTTGCGCTTTATATTTACGAAAATACGTTTTTAGGCTAGCAATTGTAGCGCAAATTCTGTTCTCACAATCTTCTTGTAATTTGCCACAAAGTTCACTCTTAGGTGGGTTATGAAACAAAAAGAAATGTCGTCTTGATTTGAGCTCCCCCTAGTGTTTAATTATAGGACATATTTTTGTCTACAGCCACTAATGCAAGTATTATTTTATTGTAAGTACAGTTTTACATTTATGACCCCAACAAAAATATAAGAAGAATTCTCACATCACAGAGGCAACCTGGGAATATTTTGAGATTTCTGTACAAAAGTGTATATTTTTAATGAATTTTTAACTTTTTACCAGTTTTTCTGTATATTTGGACAACAACGTAATTAATTTTTGTTAGAAAGCTTTTTAGGTATACAGTAAATATAAGCCATTTATAACATCCCACATGTACCTATGGTGATCTGAGATTTTTCTCCTAATTTTAGAAAGTAGCACTATTTTTTTATGAATATTTTTATTTTTGTTGTGACCTTTATAGTTATATTTCCCAATTTTTCTTCAAAAAAGCTTTGAGTCTACTGATTTAAAAACAACATCATATTATTCCGCATGTTAACACTGCCATGTGAGAATATTTTGGTAATTTTAGGATGATTTATGTATTTTTCATGATTTTTTAAAACATTTGTTCAGTAAGTCACAAAATGAAACTCATAGTTTTTGTTGAAAATCTTTTAAATCTAAAGACATTATCAAGTGTTTATGTTATTGGTAATATTCTGTTGATGTATAGATCATTGTTTGATAACCTCACTCATTAAATCTTCACGTTCTTTAATAAGGAAACAGTGGAATTCCATTGTAATCACGATTGAGGAGTCAGCCATGCCTCTGAAAGATATGTGTATAGGCTTTGCAGGTTTAATGACGTATCCTGAGTGTTACTTTCATTGCGCCGGTTGAAGTGAGCTGACGAACGCCGGCGGGAGAACGTGTTTTTGGGGCGGGACCGCGTGAGGACTGGCGAAGTGGAGGGCGGGGCCGGGTAGGCGACTGGCGCTGGGGGCTTGGAACCCGTTGATAACTGCTTGCAGTTCTAGTTATTTATTATTATTATTCTTCTCCGCTGTGTCTGTATGGGCGCAAGAGCCTGAAATTGCAAGGAAAAATCTGACATGGCAGTCTGATAGAAAATCCTGACCGCTACTCAGATTCGAAAATTTGGACCCCGGGTCACCTAGGTGGCGCTATTGCAGAGGTCAACACGTTTCAGCTACTAGCTCCCAAACCGTAGGTCCTACAGTCAAAAACTTTATATGCACATGATCCTTGATTGATTCTCCATCTTTTTTGTATTGGCCACGCCCATTTCCGCCTAACTAGATTTTTTGCTAGATCGCAAAAAATGCAAAACTTAGTTTTAATCACCTATTCGACATTTTTCGTCGAATCAACTTCAAACTTCGTACATGTGATCTATGGACTAGGCTAAGTTGTTGTGATGAAGAAAAATGCAGAAATATTGAAAATTGGGCTAATGACACCATGTCAAAATCAGTGCGCTAGCTAGCACATGTGTTAATTGATGATATCTTCACCATTTCTCAAAATAAATTGATGAGACTCTAGAACCTTACAAAGTATGAGCGGTAAGTCCTATCTTCCCCATTTTGTTTGGATTCACCAAAAGGGGGCGCTAAAGAGTCAAAAAGTTAGTTTGAGCTAAACGGCTTGATGGATTTCCACAGAACTTGGCACATATGTTAATCATTGGACCCTTAAGCTATATTTTGAAAATGATTAAAAAGTGGGCGTGGCTTATAGACTTTAAAAATTTTTGCCCTTTAACTGATGAAAAATACATATTCTATACAGAAAGTTACAAATCATATCAGTCATAGTGACATCTACAATCACAGAAAAAAGTTTGAATTTTGTCCAATAGTTGGCGCTGTTGTACCCCAAAAACTTTTTTGGCATGTTTCTCCTCAATATTTTAGTAAACAAGCAAATGGTCTCATCCAGTATGTTCATTGACTCAGTCAAATTAAGATGAGTATTTTAAAAAATGTTTTAAACTTATGCTAATTAGTAGAAATTTGCATAGTAAGTCAAACGTACTTTCGTTAACTCCTCCCGGCCGTCAAACCCAATCACATCACAACTTTGCCTGACAAGAGAGGAAGAGCGGCTGACCAAACGATCTGAAGGGATTTTGGATAATTTGCTTACTTTTTTAAATATGAATTTTTGAAATATTTTTTGGGGAATGAAAAAGTTTTTTTAGCATAACTTCAAAATATTTGGACATTTTTCAAAACTGTTCATAACAGTCAAACCTAAGGTCAATTCAAGTGTATGTCTTGATTTTCACCTTGATTAAACAATAGGGGGCGCTATAAATAGCAAAACATTATACTGCTGACCTGGTTAAATGGATCTGCACGAAACTTAGTGGTTGTCATCATTGTAGAGTCTTAAGACTACATTATAAATATGGTAATGATTGATCAATGTGGGCGTGGTTTATGATCATTTAAAATTTCAAATTTGAAAAATTTCCTAAAAATCATTATTTTCATGTAAGAAGCTACGTTTTCCAGATTATGTTAACTGGATAGCCATGAGCTTAGATATTGAAAACCGCAGCTCCACGAAGATGTTTGCGCTATAAATTTACAAAAATACATTTTTAGGCTAGCAATTGTAGCGCAAATTCTGTTTTCACAATCTTCTTGACATTTGCCATAAAGTTCACTCTTAGGTGGTTTATGAAACAAAAAAAATGTCGTCTTGATTTGAGCTCCCCCTTGTGTTTAATTATAGGACATATTTTTGTCTACAGCAACTAACGCAAATATTATTTTATTGTAGGTACAATTTTACATTTATGACCCCAACAAAAATATAAAAAGAATTCTCACATCACAGAGGCAATCTCGGAATATTTTGAGATTTTTGTACAAAAGCATTGATTTTTAATGAATTTTTTACTTTTTGCCAGTTTTTTGTATAGTTGGACAAAAAGTAACTAATTTTTGTAAGAAAGTTTTTTTTAGGTACAAAGTAAATATAACACATTTATAACATTCCACATGTGCCTATGGTGATCTGAGATTTTTCTATAAATTTTAGAAAGTAGCACTATTTTTTTATGAATATTTTAATTTTGACTGTGACCCTTACAGTTATATTTACTGATTTTTCTTCAAAAAAGCTTTGAGTCTACTGATTTAAAAACAACATCATATTATTCCACATGTTAACACTGCCATGTGAGAATATTTTGGTAATTTTATGATGAGTTATGTATTTTTCATGATTTTTTGAAACATTTGGTCAGTAAGTAACAAAATGAAACTCATTGTTTTTGTTGAAAATCAATTAAATCTAAGGACATTATCAAGTATTTATGTTGTTTGTAATATTCTGTTGATGTATAGATTATTGTTTGATAATCTCACTCATTAAATCTTCACGTTCTTTAATAAGGAAACAGTGGAATTCCATTGTAATCACGATTGAGAAGTCAGCCATGCCTCTGAAAGATGTGTATAGGCTTTGCAGGTTTAATGACGTATCCTGAGTGTTACTTTCATTGCGCCGGTTGAAGTGAGCTGACGGGACGCCGGCGGGAGAACATGTTTTTGGGGCGGGACCGCGTGAGGACCGGCGAAGTTGAGGGCGGGGCGGGTGGGCGACTGGCGCTGGGGGCTTGGAACCCGTTGATAACTGCTTGCAGTTCTAGTTAGGGTTCCAAGCCCAAAGGGCAGGGAACCCTATTGTTTTTCTACGGATTTTTCATTATTTATTATTTATTATTTATTAGGGTTCCAAGCCCAAAGGGCAGGGAACCCTATTGTTTTTCTACGGATTTTTCATTATTTATTATTTATTATTTATTATTATTATTCTTCTCCGCTGTGTCTGTATGGGCGCAAGAGCCTGAAATTGCCAGGGAAAATCTGACATGGCAGTCTGATAGAAAATCCTGACCGCTACTCAGGTTCGAGAATTTGGACGCCGTGTCACCTAGGTGGCGCTATTGCGGAGGTCAACACGTTTGAGCTACTAGCTCCCAAACCGTAGGTCCTACAGTCAAAAACTTTATATGTACATGATCCTTGATTGATTCTCCATCTTTTTTGTATTGGCCACGCCCATTTCCGCCTAACTAGATTTTTTGCTATATTGCAAAAAATGCAAAACTTAGTTTTAATCACCTATTCGACATTTTTCGTCGAATCAACTTCAACCTTCGTACATATGATCTGTGGACTAAGGTAAGTTGTTGTGATGAAGAAAAATGCAGAAATATTGAAAATTGGGCTAATGACACCATGTCAAAATCAGTGCGCTAGCTAGCACATGTGGTAATTGATGATATCTTCACCATTTCTCAAGATAAATTGATGAGACTCTAGACCCTTATGAAGGATGAGCGGTAAGCCCTATCTACCCCATTTTGTTTGGATTCACCAATAGGGGGCGCTAAAGAGTCAAAAAGCTTGTTCCAGCTAAACGGCTTGATGGATTTCCACAGAACTTGGCAGATATGTTAATCATCGGACCCTTAAGCTATATTTTGAAAATGATTAAAAAGTGGGCGTGGCTTATAGGCTTTAAAAATTTTCGCCCTTTTACTCATGAAAAATACATATTCTATACAGAAAATTACAATTCATATCAGTCATAGTGACATCTACAATCACAGAAAATTTTTTGAATTTTGTCCAATAGGTGGCGCTGTGGTACCCCAAAAATATTTTTGGCATGTTTCTCCCCATTTCTTTTGTAAAAAAACAAATGATCTCATCCAGTGTGTTCATTGAGTCAGTCAAATTTAGATGAGTATTTTAAAAAATGTTTTAAACTTATGCAAATTAGTAGAAATTTGCATAGTAAGTCCAGCGTACTTTCGTTAACTCCTCCCGGCCGTCAAACTCAATCACATCACAACTTTCCCTGACAAGAGAGGAGGAGCGGCTGACCAAAAGATGTGAAGGGATTTTGGATAATTTGCTTATTTTTTTTAATATGATTTTTTTAAATAATTTTTTGGGAATGAAAAAGTTTTTTTAGCATAACTTCAAAAGATTTTGACATTTTTCAAAGCTGTTCATAACAGCCATACCTAAGGTCAATTCATGTGTATGTCCTGGTTTTCAACTTGATTAAACAATAGGGGGCGCTATAACTGGGAAGCAATTATACTGCTTAACCGGCTAAATGGATCTGCACGAAACTTAGTGGTTGTCATCACTATAGAGGCTTAAGACTACATTATCAATATGGTAATGATTGATCAAAGTGGGCGTGGTTTATGATCATTTAAAATTTCAAATTTGAAAAATTTCCTAAAAATCACTATTTGCATGTAAGAGGCTAAGATTTCCAGATTGTGTTAACTGGATAGGCTAGAGCTTATGTCTTGAAAGCCGCAGCTCCACAAAGAGGTTTGCGCTTTATATTTACAAAAATACATTTTTAGGCTAGCAATTGTAGCGCAAATTCTGTTCTCATAATCTTCTGGTAATTTGTCACAAAGTTCACTCTTAGGTGGTTTATGAAATAAAAAAAATGTCATCTTGATTTGAGCTCCCCCTAGTGTTTAATTATAGGACATATTTTTTTCTACAGCCACTAATTCAAATATTATTTTATTGTAAGTACAGTTTTACATTTATGACCCCAACAAAAATATAAGAAGAATTCTCACATCACAGAGGCAAGCTAGGAATATTTTGAGATTTCTGTACAAAAACATAGATTTTTAATGAATTTTTAACTTTTTACCAGTTTTTCTGTATAGTTGGACAACAACGTAATTAATTTTTGTTAGAAAGCTTTTTAGGTATACAGTAAATATAAGCCATTTACAACATTCCACATGTACCTATGGTGATCTGAGATTTTTCTCCTAATTTTAGAAAGTAGCACTATTCTTTTATGAATATTTTAATTTTTGTTGTGACCTTTATAGTTATATTTCCCAATTTTTCTTCAAAAAAGCTTTGAGTCTACTGATTTAAAAACAACATCATATTATTCCGCATGTTAACACTGCCATGTGAGAATATTTTGGTAATTTTATGATGATTTATGTATTTTTCATGATTTTTTAAAACATTTGGTCAGTAAGTCCCAAAATGAAACTCGTAGTTTTTGTTGAAAATCTTTTAAATCTAAAGACATTATCAAGTATTGATGTTATTTGTAATATTCTGTTGATGTATAGATCATTGTTTGATAATCTCACTCATTAAATCTTCACGTTCTTTAATAAGCAAACAGTGGAATTCCATTGTAATCACGATAGAGAAGTCAGCCATGCCTCTGAAAGATATGTGTATAGAGCTCCGGGAGTTGACGTCACTTCTCCCGGCATGCAACAGTTCAAATCAAAACGGCGCCATTTTGGCATGCAGAAGCCGGCAGCTGGACTATATGTTATTGTCAGAAAACTCAATCAAACGGGAAATATGGTAGATTCCTGTTGTGCCCCAGGATGCAGAACAGACGCGGACGACATAAGGAATGAGCCATCTACAGGATTCCCCAGGATCCGGAGCGCCACAAACGTTGGATCATTGTAATAAAACGCGCTAGTGACCGGGCGAAAATGAAGCTGTGGGATCCCGAGAGTAAAGGATTTTGCTTAAGCAGCGACCGCTTCATATCAGGTACTTAAACCAACGTTTCCTCAACTGTGTATGGTATTTATTTTAAATGCTTTTAATATGATTCTTAGTGGGCTTCCTAAACTTATTTTGGCGTGGCTTTTTCTGTCTTATTACTCATAGCAACAAGTAAACATCACGTAAAACGTTGCCTCGTTAGTTCTGCGTGCTGCCGTTTACGTGTTTTATGATCACAGCAATTAACCGGCTAAGCTGTATTTCATTTTTAAGCAATGGTTGATCAGATCACACATAAAAAGCACTTTGGATTGCTATTATCTGTCTCACCGAGACTACTTACGTGTAAATCTGTTATTTGTCCGTCCATCCATCCATTTTCATCCGCGTATCCGGAGTCGGGTTGCGGGGGCAGTAGCATGACTTCCCTCTCCCCAGCCGCCGGAGCACCGCGGTGCCGGACCCAGTTCCTCCGGGTAAATCCCAAGGGGTTCCCCGGTCGGTCCGGTGTTGTGCCGGTATGAAGTCTGCTCTGACAGCTTCTGGCGTCGGAGCGGGCAGTAGAGTCGAGAGTCCCAGACCTTCTCCCCAGCTCCTCCGGCCGGGGGAATCCCAAGGGGTTCCCCGGTCGGTCCGGTGTTGTGCCGGTATGAAGTCTGCTCTGACAGCTTCTGGCGTCGGAGCGGGCAGTAGAGTCGAGAGTCCCAGACCTTCTCCCCAGCTCCTCCGGCCGGGGGAATCCCAAGGGGTTCCCCGGTCAGGTCCGGTGTTGTGCCGGTAAGAAGGCGGCTCCGACAGCTTCTGGCGTTTTTAAAAAGTATCCCAGGGGCACGGTAAGGGTCGGAGATGTTTAGTCTATTTAATTTCTGACTATATAAAACGATTTCTTCTGTTTTAAAGTGTGAAGTAAACTCCGACGAAGTAAAATCCAAGCGGATCCCGTTCATGTTCGTGGTTACATCCGTGTTTGTTTACCTTTTTTTGCATGCCAAAATGGCGTCCACTAACTGAGAGTCACGTGGGGTCCGGAGCTCTATAGGCTTTGCAGGTTTAATGACGTATCCTGAGTGTTACTTTCATTGCGCCGGTTGAAGTGAGCTGACGGGACGCCGGCGGGAGAAGGTGTTTTTGGGGCGGGACCGCGTGAGGACTGGCGAAGTTGAGGGCGGGGCCGGGTGGGCGACTGGCGCTGGTGGCTTGGAACCCGTTGATAACTGCTTGCAGTTCTAGTTATTATTATTCTTCTCCGCTGTGTCTGTATGGGCGCAAGAGCCTGAAATTGCCAGGGAAAATCTGACATGGCAGTCTGATAGAAAATCCTGACCGCTACTCAGATTCGAAAATTTGGACCCCGCGTCACCTAGGTGGCGCTATTGCGGAGGTCAACACGTTTTAGCTACTAGCTCCCAAACCGTAGGTCCTATAGTCAAAAACTTTATATGTCCATGATCCTTGGATGATTCTCCATCTTTTTTGTATTGGCCACGCCCATTTCCGCCTAACTAGATTTTTTGCTAGATCGCAAAATACGCAAAACTTACTTTTAATCACCTATTCATCATTTTTTGTCGAATCAACTTCAAACTTCGTACATGTGATCTATGGACTAAGCTAAGTTGTTGTGATGAAGAAAAATGCAGAAATATTGAAAATTGGGCTAATGACACCATGTCAAAATCAGCGCGCTAGCTAGCACATGTGGTAATTGATGATATCTTCACCATTTCTCAAGATAAACTGATGAGACTCTAGACCCTTATGAAGTATGAGCGGTAAGCCCTATCTACCCCATTTTGTTTGGATTCACCAATAGGGGGCGCTAAAGAGTCAAAAAGTTTGTTTGAGCTAAACGGCTTGATGGATTTCCCCAGAACTTGGCACATATGTTAGTCATCGGACCCTTAAGCTACATTTTGAAAATGATTAAAAAGTGGGCGTGGCTTATAGGCTTTAAAATTTTTCGCCCTTTTACTCATGAAAAATATATATTCTAAACAGAAAATTACAATTCTTATCAGTCATAGTGACATCTACAATCACAGAAAATTTGTTGAATTTGGTCCAATAGGTGGCGCTGTGGTACCCCAAAAATATTTTTGGCATGTTTCTCCCCATTTCTTACGTAAAAAAACAAATAATCTCATCCAGTGTGTTCATTGAGTCAGTCAAATTTAGATGAGTATTTTAAAAAATGTTTTAAACTTATGCAAATTAGCAGAAATGTGCATAGTAAGTCCAACGTACTTTCGTTAACTCCTCCCAGCCGTCAAACTCAATCACATCACAACTTTCCCTGACAAGAGAGGAGGAGCGGCTGACCAAAAGATGTGAAGGGATTTTGGATAATTTGCTTATTTTTTTTATTATGATTTTTTTAAAGCATTTTTTGGGAATGAAAAAGTTTTTTTAGCGTAACTTCAAAAGATTTTGACATTTTTCAAAGGTGTTCATAACAGTCAAACCTAAGGTCAATTCAAGTGTATGTCTTGATTTTCACCTTGATTAAACAATAGGGGGCGCTATAAATAGCAATACATTATACTGCTGACCTGGTTAAATGGATCTGCACGAAACTTAGTGGTTGTCATCATTGTAGAGTCTTAAGACTACATTATCAATATGGTAATGATTGATCAATGTGGGCGTGGTTTATGATCATTTAAAATTTCAAATTTGAAAAATTTCCTAAAAATCATTATTTTCATGTAAGAAGCTACGTTTTCCAGATTATGTTAACTGGATAGCCATGAGCTTAGATATTGAAAACCGCAGCTCCACGAAGATGTTTGCGCTTTAAATTTACAAAAATACATTTTTAGGCTAGCAATTGTAGCGCAAATTCTGTTTTCACAATCTTCTTGACATTTGCCATAAAGTTCACTCTTAGGTGGTTTATGAAACAAAAAAAAATGTCGTCTTGATTTGAGCTCCCCCTTGTGTTTAATTATAGGACATATTTTTGTCTACAGCAACTAACGCAAATATTATTTTATTGTAGGTACAATTTTACATTTATGACCCCAACAAAAATATAAAAAGAATTCTCACATCACAGAGGCAATCTCGGAATATTTTGAGATTTTTGTACGAAAGCATTGATTTTTAATGATTTTTTAACTTTTTGCCAGTTTTTCTGTATAGTTGGACAACAACGTAATTAATTTTTGTTAGAAAGTTTTTTAGGTATACAGTAAATATAAACCAATTACAACATTCAACATGTACCTATGGTGATCTGAGATTTTTCTATAAATTTTAGAAAGTAGCACTATTTTTTTATGAATATTTTAATTTTGACTGTGACCCTTACAGTTATATTTACTGATTTTTCTTCAAAAAAGCTTTGAGTCTACTGATTTAAAAACAACATCATATTATTCCAGATGTCAACACTGCCATGTGAGAATATTTTGGTAATTTTATGATGAGTTATGTATTTTTCATGATTTTTTGAAACATTTGGTCAGTAAGTCACAAAATGAAACTCATTGTTTTTGTTGAAAATCAATTAAATCTAAAGACATTATCAAGTATTTATGTTGTTTGTAATATTCTGTTGATGTATAGATTATTGTTTGATAATCTCACTCATTAAATCTTCACGTTCTTTAATAAGGAAACAGTGGAATTCCATTGTAATCACGATTGAGAAGTCAGCCATGCCTCTGAAAGATGTGTATAGGATTTGCAGGTTTAATGACGTATCCTGAGTGTTACTTTCATTGCGCCGGTTGAAGTGAGCTGACGGGACGCCGGCGGGAGAACGTGTTTTTGGGGCGGGACCGCGTGAGGACTGGCGAAGTTGAGGGCGGGGCGGGTGGGCGACTGGCGCTGGTGGCTTGGAACCCGTTGATAACTGCTTGCAGTTCTAGTTAGGGTTCCAAGCCCAAAGGGCAGGGAACCCTATTGTTTTTCTACGGATTTTTCATTATTTATTATTTATTATTTATTATTATTATTCTTCTCCGCTGTGTCTGTATGGGCGCAAGAGCCTGAAATTGCCAGGGAAAATCTGACATGGCAGTCTGATAGAAAATCCTGACCGCTACTCAGGTTCGAGAATTTGGACCCCGTGTCACCTAGGTGGCGCTATTGCGGAGGTCAACACGTTTGAGCTACTAGCTCCCAAACCGTAGGTCCTACAGTCAAAAACTTTATATGTACATGATCCTTGATTGATTCTCCATCTTTTTTGTATTGGCCACGCCCATTTCCGCCTAACTAGATTTTTTGCTATATCGCAAAAAATGCAAAACTTAGTTTTAAACACCTATTCGACATTTTTCGTCGAATCAACTTCAACCTTCGTACATATGATCTGTGGACTAAGGTAAGTTGTTGTGATGAAGAAAAATGCAGAAATATTGAAAATTGGGCTAATGACACCATGTCAAAATCAGTGCGCTAGCTAGCACATGTGGTAATTGATGATATCTTCACCATTTCTCAAGATAAATTGATGAGACTCTAGACCCTTATGAAGGATGAGCGGTAAGCCCTATCTACCCCATTTTGTTTGGATTCACCAATAGGGGGCGCTAAAGAGTCAAAAAGCTTGTTCCAGCTAAACGGCTTGATGGATTTCCACAGAACTTGGCAGATATGTTAATCATCGGACCCTTAAGCTATATTTTGAAAATGATTAAAAAGTGGGCGTGGCTTATAGGCTTTAAAAATTTTCGCCCTTTTACTCATGAAAAATACATATTCTATACAGAAAATTACAATTCATATCAGTCATAGTGACATCTACAATCACAGAAAATTTTTTGAATTTTGTCCAATAGGTGGCGCTGTGGTACCCCAAAAATATTTTTGGCATGTTTCTCCCCATTTCTTTTGTAAAAAAACAAATGATCTCATCCAGTGTGTTCATTGAGTCAGTCAAATTTAGATGAGTATTTTAAAAAATGTTTTAAACTTATGCAAATTAGTAGAAATTTGCATAGTAAGTCCAGCGTACTTTCGTTAACTCCTCCCGGCCGTCAAACTCAATCACATCACAACTTTCCCTGACAAGAGAGGAGGAGCGGCTGACCAAAAGATGTGAAGGGATTTTGGATAATTTGCTTATTTTTTTTAATATGATTTTTTTAAATAATTTTTTGGGAATGAAAAAGTTTTTTTAGCATAACTTCAAAAGATTTTGACATTTTTCAAAGCTGTTCATAACAGTCATACCTAAGGTCAATTCAAGTGTATGTCCTGGTTTTCAACTTGATTAAACAATAGGGGGCGCTATAACTGGGAAGCAATTATACTGCTTAACCGGCTAAATGGATCTGCACGAAACTTAGTGGTTGTCATCACTATAGAGGCTTAAGACTACATTATCAATATGGTAATGATTGATCAAAGTGGGCGTGGTTTATGATCATTTAAAATTTCAAATTTGAAAAATTTCCTAAAAATCACTATTTGCATGTAAGAGGCTAAGATTTCCAGATTGTGTTAACTGGATAGGCTAGAGCTTATGTCACGAAAGCCGCAGCTCCACAAAGAGGTTTGCGCTTTATATTTACAAAAATACATTTTTAGGCTAGCAATTGTAGCGCAAATTCTGTTCTCATAATCTTCTGGTAATTTGTCACAAAGTTCACTCTTAGGTGGTTTATGAAATAAAAAAAATGTCGTCTTGATTTGAGCTCCCCCTAGTGTTTAATTATAGGACATATTTTTTTCTACAGCCACTAATTCAAATATTATTTTATTGTAAGTACAGTTTTACATTTATGACCCCAACAAAAATATAAGAAGAATTCTCACATCACAGAGGCAAGCTAGGAATATTTTGAGATTTCTGTACAAAAACATAGATTTTTAATGAATTTTTAACTTTTTACCAGTTTTTCTGTATAGTTGGACAACAACGTAATTAATTTTTGTTAGAAAGCTTTTTAGGTATACAGTAAATATAAGCCATTTACAACATTCCACATGTACCTATGGTGATCTGAGATTTTTCTCCTAATTTTAGAAAGTAGCACTATTCTTTTATGAATATTTTAATTTTTGTTGTGACCTTTATAGTTATATTTCCCAATTTTTCTTCAAAAAAGCTTTGAGTCTACTGATTTAAAAACAACATCATATTATTCCGCATGTTAACACTGCCATGTGAGAATATTTTGGTAATTTTATGATGATTTATGTATTTTTCATGATTTTTTAAAACATTTGGTCAGTAAGTCCCAAAATGAAACTCGTAGTTTTTGTTGAAAATCTTTTAAATCTAAAGACATTATCAAGTATTGATGTTATTTGTAATATTCTGTTGATGTATAGATCATTGTTTGATAATCTCACTCATTAAATCTTCACGTTCTTTAATAAGCAAACAGTGGAATTCCATTGTAATCACGATAGAGAAGTCAGCCATGCCTCTGAAAGATATGTGTATAGAGCTCCGGGAGTTGACGTCACTTCTCCCGGCATGCAACAGTTCAAATCAAAACGGCGCCATTTTGGCATGCAGAAGCCGGCAGCTGGACTATATGTTATTGTCAGAAAACTCAATCAAACGGGAAATATGGTAGATTCCTGTTGTGCCCCAGGATGCAGAACAGACGCGGACGACATAAGGAATGAGCCATCTACAGGATTCCCCAGGATCCGGAGCGCCACAAACGTTGGATCATTGTAATAAAACGCGCTAGTGACCGGGCGAAAATGAAGCTGTGGGATCCCGAGAGTAAAGGATTTTGCTTAAGCAGCGACCGCTTCATATCAGGTACTTAAACCAACGTTTCCTCAACTGTGTATGGTATTTATTTTAAATGCTTTTAATATGATTCTTAGTGGGCTTCCTAAACTTATTTTGGCGTGGCTTTTTCTGTCTTATTACTCATAGCAACAAGTAAACATCACGTAAAACGTTGCCTCGTTAGTTCTGCGTGCTGCCGTTTACGTGTTTTATGATCACAGCAATTAACCGGCTAAGCTGTATTTCATTTTTAAGCAATGGTTGATCAGATCACACATAAAAAGCACTTTGGATTGCTATTATCTGTCTCACCGAGACTACTTACGTGTAAATCTGTTATTTGTCCGTCCATCCATCCATTTTCATCCGCGTATCCGGAGTCGGGTTGCGGGGGCAGTAGCATGACTTCCCTCTCCCCAGCCGCCGGAGCACCGCGGTGCCGGACCCAGTTCCTCCGGGTAAATCCCAAGGGGTTCCCCGGTCGGTCCGGTGTTGTGCCGGTATGAAGTCTGCTCTGACAGCTTCTGGCGTCGGAGCGGGCAGTAGAGTCGAGAGTCCCAGACCTTCTCCCCAGCTCCTCCGGCCGGGGGAATCCCAAGGGGTTCCCCGGTCGGTCCGGTGTTGTGCCGGTATGAAGTCTGCTCTGACAGCTTCTGGCGTCGGAGCGGGCAGTAGAGTCGAGAGTCCCAGACCTTCTCCCCAGCTCCTCCGGCCGGGGGAATCCCAAGGGGTTCCCCGGTCAGGTCCGGTGTTGTGCCGGTAAGAAGGCGGCTCCGACAGCTTCTGGCGTTTTTAAAAAGTATCCCAGGGGCACGGTAAGGGTCGGAGATGTTTAGTCTATTTAATTTCTGACTATATAAAACGATTTCTTCTGTTTTAAAGTGTGAAGTAAACTCCGACGAAGTAAAATCCAAGCGGATCCCGTTCATGTTCGTGGTTACATCCGTGTTTGTTTACCTTTTTTTGCATGCCAAAATGGCGTCCACTAACTGAGAGTCACGTGGGGTCCGGAGCTCTATAGGCTTTGCAGGTTTAATGACGTATCCTGAGTGTTACTTTCATTGCGCCGGTTGAAGTGAGCTGACGGGACGCCGGCGGGAGAAGGTGTTTTTGGGGCGGGACCGCGTGAGGACTGGCGAAGTTGAGGGCGGGGCCGGGTGGGCGACTGGCGCTGGTGGCTTGGAACCCGTTGATAACTGCTTGCAGTTCTAGTTATTTATTATTCTTCTCCGCTACGTTTGTATGGGGGCAGGAGCCAGAAATTGCCAGGAAAAATCTGACATGGCAGTCTGATACAAAATCCTGACCGCTACTCAGATTCGAAAATTTGGACCCCGCATCACCTAGGTGGCGCTATTGCGGAGGTCAACACGTTTCAGCTACTAGCTCCCAAACCGTAGGTCCTACAGTCATAAACTTTATATGTACATGATCCTTGGGTGATTCTCCATCTTTTTTGTATTGGCCACGCCCATTTCCGCCTAACTAGATTTTTTGCTAGATCGCAAAAAACTCAAAACTTACTTTTAATCACCTATTCGTCATTTTTCGTCGAATCAACTTCAAACTTCGTACATATGATCTATGGACTAAGATAAGTTGTGGTGATGAAGAAAAAGGCAGAAATATTGAAAATTGGGCTAATGACACCATGTCAAAATCAGTGTGCTAGCTAGCACATGTGGTAATTGATGATATCTTCACCATTTCTCAAGATAAATTGATGAGACTCTACACCCTTATGAAGTATGAGCGGTAAGCCCTATCTACCCGATTTTGTGTGGATTCACCAATAGGGGGCGCTAAAGAGTCAAAAAGTTTGTTTCAGCTAAACGGCTTGATGGATTTCCACAGAACTTGGCACATATGTTAATCATCGGACCCTTAAGCTATATTTTGAAAATGATTAAAAAGTGGGCGTGGCTTATAGGCTATAAATAGGCTTTAAACGTTTTCGCCCATTTACTCCTGAAAAATACATATTCTATACAGAAAATTACAATTCATATCAGTCATAATGACATCTACAATCACAGAAAATTTTTTGAATTTTGTCCAATAGGTGGCGCTGTGGTACCCCAAAAATATTTTTGGCATGTTTCTCCCCATTACTTTCGTAAAAAAACAAATGATCTCATCCAGTATGTTCATTGAGTCAGTCAAATTTAGATGAGTATTTTAAAAAATGTTTTAAACTTATGCAAATTAGTAGAAATTTGCATAGTAAGTCCAACGTACTTTCGTTAACTCCTCCCGGCCGTCAAACTCAATCACATCACATCTTTCCCTGACAAGAGAGGAGGAGCGGCTGACCAAAAGATGTGAAGGGATTTTGGATAATTTGCTTATTTTTTTTTATATGATTTTTTTTAAAAATTTTGGAGAATGAAAAAGTTTTTTTAGAGTAACTTCAAAAGATTTTGACATTTTTCAAAGCTGTTCATAACAGTCATACCTAAGGTCAATTCAAGTGTATGTCCTGGTTTTCAACTTGATTAAACAATAGGGGGCGCTATAACTGGGAAGAAATTATACTGCTGAACTGGCTAAATGGATCTGCACGAAACTTAGTGGTTGTCATCACTATAGAGTCTTAAGATTACATTATCAATATGGTAATGATTTATCAAAGTGGGCGTGGCTTATGATCATTTAAAATTTCAAATTTGAAAAATTTCCTAAAAATCATTATTTGCATGTAAGAGGCTAAGATTTCCAGATTGTGTTAGCTGGATAGGCTAGAGCTTATGTCACGAAAGCCGCAGCTCCATGTTGAGGTTTACGCTTTATATTTATGAAAATACATTTTTAGGCTAGCAATTGTAGCGCAAATTCTGTTCTCACAACCTTCTTGTAATTTGCCACAAAGTTCACTCTTAGGTGGTTTATGAAACAAAAAAAATGTCGTCTTGATATGAGCTCCCCCTTGTGTTTAATTTTAGGACATATTTTTGTCTACAGACACTAATGCAAATATTATTTTATTGTAAGTACAGTTTTACATTTATGACCCCAACAAAAATATAAGAAGAATTCTCACGTCACAGAGGCAACCTGGGAATATTTTGAGATTTCTGTACAAAAGCATAGATTTTTAATTAATTTTTAACTTTTTACCAGTTTTTCTGTATAGTTGGACAACAACGTAATTAATTTTTGTTAGAAAACTTTTTAGGTATACAGTAAATATAAGCCATTTACAACATTCCACACGTACCTATGGTGATCTGAGATTTTTCTCCTAATTATAGAAAGTAGCACTATTTTTTTATGAATATTTAAATTTTTGTTGTGACCTTTATAGTTATATTTCCTAATTTTTCTTCAAAAAAGCTTTGAGTCAACTGATTTAAAAACAACATCATATTATTCCGCATGTTAACACTGCCATGTGAGAATATTTTGGTAATTTTATGATGATTTATGTATTTTTCATGATTTTTTAAAACAATTGATCAGTAAGTCACAAAATGAAACTCATTGTTTTTGTTGAAAATCTATTAAATCTAAAGACATTATCAAGTCTTTATGTTATTTGTAATATTCTGTTGATGTATAGATGATTGTTTGATAATCTCACTCATTAAATCTTCACGTTCTTTAATAAGGAAACAGTGGAATTCCATTGTAATCACGATTGAGAAGTCAGCCATGCCTCTGAAAGATATGTGTATAGGCTTTGCAGGTTTAATGACGTATCCTGAGTGTTACTTTCATTGCGCCGGTTGAAGTGAGCTGACGGGACGCCGGCGGGAGAATGTGTTTTTGGGGCGGGACCGCGTGAGGACTGGCGAAGTTGAGGGCGGGGCGGGTGGGCGACTGGCGCTGGGGGCTTGGAACCCGTTGATAACTGCTTGCAGTTCTAGTTTACTGATTATTTTTGTTTCCTATGTTAAATATTATCACTTCCACACGTTACATTAAAATTAAATTGTTTAAAAAAATCTAATATTTACTTGGGGGTGCTATGGGGGTGCAATGACTAATCCAGGGGTAGCTATAGCGCCCCCTAGCGCCCCCCGGCGCCGCCACTGGTGTGGAGGCGGTCAGCGGTGCTCTGTCCTGGAGGAGGTACCAGCAAACCACCACTACTGTTACAGATTTTACAGACACTCGGACACCTTTCTCAATACTTCGGTCACTTTAGCTAAACTCTTCACACAGACTACGTTTACATGCAGCCAATATCCGGGTTAAGGTTGGGTTCAGGTCGGTATTCGGGTTTCTGAGTTGATCAGATTAACCCGTTTACAAGCATAAATAGAAAGAGTTACCCCTAACTTGCATAACCCGATGTAAATGCGGACGTTGGGGTAGCGTCAGGACGTGTGGACTACGTCCTGATGCAATATGCATCATTTCCGGTTCTTCTTGTTATCCGTGAAAACAACAACATGTTTCCCAGTTTGGAAGAGATAGCGACCGCGTTTGTTTGCGCTTTAGTTTCTTCGTCACTCCAAAAGTGTGGTGCTGTGCCGCGACTCGCCATGTTGCTCCCAACTTGTTGTTTACTTCCGGTGTTCTGGTGCATACAAGACGTCTCGCTACTCAAAAGACCAAGATTCCTTGCGAACAGAGCATGTGCAGAACACACGCTTTGATGGGGATATCCCGGTATGCGTTTACACGACCAAACATTCGGGTTAGAAAAGGGTTACCCCAGGTGTAGTAACCGGGTTTTTAAAAACCCGGTTATGAGCATATCCGGGTTTTTGGCTGTGTTTACATGGACCTGCAGAACCGGTTATTGTGAATATTCGGGTTTCAAAAGGGTTACTGGCTGCAGGTAAACACACTCACAGAGAGCACAACAGAAGTCTATGTGGGCTAAACGGAGCATCAGTTATCATTGTTTGACACAAGATGCATTCAATGACTACATCTCTTAAATGTCGTGAATTCTTTTCTCACTCAGACACAACTGCCAAACGTCTTTGTACCAACAGGACATTTTACACGTATCTAGGAGAGCATAGTTCTGGATGCAAATGAATTTGGTGTGCGTTAAGGTTGCGTTGAGATTGATTATTATCAAAACCACATAAGAGGTGCAAAAAAGGTTTTGACGACGTGTCAAAAGCTTTGGTGGTTAAAGAGTTGTTGCTCCAGGTGGCCGGTCTGGAGCTTTCTCTAGAACTGAGGGAAAACCCGAGTAATCTGTTTTAATGTTCTCATGTTATGATTGTGTAGCCAACCAGAGGTTGACAAGTTAGAGGATTATTACCAAGAATCTCAGAAACACTCCATCTTTGATACCGGAGGCTCTGATCTGGGGTAACGGCTATTTATGTGTCATAGACCTAACTTTACCTTACTTTGTTCTTGTGTGAGTGCAAATGGTTATGACCATGTCATGTTAACATGCTGAAACATATATCATTGAGCACAGATTAATGAAACATTTCATTATTTTATAATTATTATAAGTAGCAATAAACAAACATTTAATGATTATCTAGCTTATAAGTTTTAGAAGTTCATATTTAATTTTAAATCTTCTTTCTTCTGTGAAGCAAGGAGTCTTAGATAAAAGGGTGCTCTGTGAGGGACCTTGGAAAGAACAAGATGCCAACAAGCAGTGTAGGATCGTGTGGCTTGTTGGCAGATAGAATATAAAACCCACCTCATAGGATGGAATTAGGTCTGTATATGACTGATGACCCATAGGTCAATCCGTAGGAGAAAACTGACCATTTGTGGACATTACACTTTTATACAGATCTTTTCTACTAATCTATGGATCAATATACGGACAAAGGCTATTTCTAGACTGGATCAACGGCCAGCAGGTTGTTCGTCCCATCAAATGGAAAGATCAAAAACATGTCAGTTTCATTATTTAAAGATGTTTTTACCTTTTGACACAAGAAGTACTAAGTGAGACTTGTGACATGGACTTGGACCTCAGAGCAGAATCTCTTTGCAGAGACATGTCGTTAGAGGTTTCAGGTTGGGATCATGTGCCAAACTATGAACTCTGGGATTTGAGCTTGAAACCCATCTGGTGTACTTGTTTGTGACATGATTCAGAGCCAGGTTGGTTGAGGCCCCTCGTGCAGATGTGACAGTGGACCTGACACCAGCAGCCAAGAACAAACAACAATTTAAAAATATAGTAAGTTAGTGAAATATTTTTCATGTTGCTGAGGAAAGCTGTAGGAAGTTTTCAGTTCGACCTTCCCCATATTCCATTCTTTTAGACCATATGATTTAAACATGGTTTAGGCTATAAGAAATAAAAACATATAATAGAAGTACTTAAAGTATATTCAACTAGTAGTTAGGTGTTGCCTTGGTCCCATCTGAAGCCCAGAGTAAGAAACCATAAGTACTTCAAGAAAGATCCAGGCTTTTATTGCTACTTTGCTAAAACCTCCACCAGACCAGAATGACCTGGCACCGGGTCATTAGAGGACTGTACAGTATGTGTGAGGTAAACTGGCTCATTTAGATAAAGTCTACAGAAGAAATGTAACATAGAAAAATAGAAGTTGTCAAATTTCCTGATGTTATTACAATCAAGCATCTAAAAACATTTCTTCTTCCGGCTCTACAGACGCTCTTTTCCTTCTCTCCTCCTTATCTTATCCCAAGGCTCTTTGTCTTTGGATGCACGGCGCTTCGGCATTTTTTCTGGAAACTGGAAATGATTAAAAATGAACCTGGTCAGTTGGTCTCTCAACGCGATTGACAACATTTTTTTAACGATGAGGACGGGAGAAGGGGCTCCCGGGTGCCCCTCTGGGACAGACCCAGTTGGGCATATCATGGACTCCTGGAAACAGTGGAACCTGATCTGCCTCTCTCAACTGTCTAGAGGATTCTGAAGACGTATGGATATTCGTTGTGCTGGTGTCTACGCACTCCGCTGTTTTTGCGGTCGGTAGATCTTTTAGAACTGCAGTTCAAAGGTAACTCATGAGGTGAATATATATGAACCCAGGTAGCAGTTTCTCTTTAGGACTGAGAGGAGATGCAGGAAGATAATAAACAGGCAGGACAGAAAAATAGTCAAATAAAAACAAGTTAGTTTTTGTACCTGCTGGTTGCAACAAACAGACACCATTGAAGGAAATCAGAAGTGAGGAACAGAAAATGAAATAATTATTTTAATGTTTAGAGCAGCAGGAACTCTGAGAGGCTGCAGGCGCATCAGTGAGTTTGCTGGTCTATCTTTTATAACTACAGGATCCTGAGATGCTCTATTTTTCCACAGAAAAACATATTTGTCCCGTCAACATAAATTTAGACTAGGGATAAGCGAGTACACCACTATCTGTATCTGTATCTGTTCAACCAACTAAATTATCTGTATCTGTACTCGGAATGGGCGTGGCATAACCCAGAAGTGGGTGTGGTTTACATCAATATATTATTTAAGTCTGAAATTGATATGGATTGATCAGAAGTTGCTATGTGTATTGTTTTTTTTTTTGAAAACTATTTACAGAGCAGCCTCAGAATTGAGATTAAATATTTTTGATCACAATAGTAAAGAAACTATTTCAGAACAAGTGTTTCAATAAAACCAGAACATTAATATTTAAGTGCATGGATTAATACATCTGAACTCATGCAGTAGGAACTAGGAAATATGAAATACTAGAACCAGACACAACTTTATATATATTTTTTAATTTTAATTTGATTAAACAGATTTTTTTCTCAACATTCTTGGCATTTTCCCACACAAAGTTAAACAAAACAATGTGGATTAAGGTGTGTGTGTTTGAGAGAGATTGAGAGGGAGATAGAGGGAGTTAAATAAAATAAAAAACCCGACCGGAGCGGAGGTGACTGACCCCAAAATTCCACTACCTCCGCTCCGCTCCGCTCCGGCACGAACTCCGCAGCAAAAACGGTCCCGTTGTAGTCAATCAGAGCTGCTCCACTACTGCGGCCGTGCGGCGCAGTGCTCCGCCCGCCGTTCCGCCATCCGGCAAAAATAGAATCGATTCTATTTTTGCCGGACGCCGGAGCACCTCCGCAGTAAATGGACAGAAATCACAACCGCCCAACAGGAAAAGGAGCAAGCACAACTTCCGTTATTTCACAATAAATCGATAAACAAAAGGCGTTTTTAGTTTCATATGCACAGGTTTAACAACTTTTAACAACTATCAGTGGCGGCTGAACTTTAAATGCACAAAAGTAAGCCATAAATACAGTTTCCACTATCAAAGTAGTCACCCTGTTGATCCAAACACTGCTGATCTCTCAACACAAATGATGGGCAGATTAAACAGTTCATGTCGATGCTTCTCCCACACAACGGGTGTTTGGATCCAACTTCCGCATTTACTGCTCGGACTGTATCGCAAGATCTCGAAAATCCCGCGCATGCTTGTTTGCCCCCCTCAGGTCTCCGCACCGGAGCGGAGCCGTTGTAGAGCGGGTACCAGTAAAAATTGAGTTCAGAAGCGAGCGGCTGCGGAAGGCGGGGGCGGAGCGGAGGTAGTGGAAATTTGGGGTGATGCAGCACGTCAGCTCTGTCTTGTCAAATGCACCAGGTAAGTTACGAGAAAAGTAACTTTAAATATTCAACCGAAAAAGAGGCGAGCTGAAGAAAACCTAGGGAAAACTGAAGAAAGGTGAGCAACAGTGAAGCAATCACAGAGAGATCCGTTACTGTCTGTGTGTGTGTGTGTGTGTGTGTGTGTGGATGAGCCGGACGGACTGCGCTCCCGGCCGGCTAGAGAGTTTTGCGTGTAGGGAGGGGCGGGCGCTCTATGTGACTGGCCAATCACAGAGCGTAAAGACAGTCAGTTACCCAATGAGGATTTTCCTTCAGCACGATTACAGATATTTACGAGTTTTACTCGTTTCATGCTCGTACTCGTCAAAAATGCTTTATCCGTACCGGATACTCGTCTGAAATGAGTGTCTGGCTCATCCCTAATTTAGACTAATTCCATAGGAAATTCATATTTCCCAGCTTCCACCCAGCATTCAAACGCACCATCTACGCACAAATCAGTCAGGTGAGAAAATAGTCTCAAAGGGATTTTTGTACTTGTAAACTGATCTGTGTGTAATGTAGTTTTGTTCGTGTTTACCAGGTGATTTTGTGTGTGTGTTCAATTATTTGTATGTGTAGGAGCTGAAGTTACACACGAAAATGTAAACACAAGTTACAAATCAAGAGTTACACACACACACACACACACACACACACACACACACACACACACACACACATCTAGTGTAACGTCAGGTTTCACCCACAGATTGACCTACATGCCACCGGTCATCTACAGACATGAATCTGCCTCCGTGCATCTCTTAATCTTCCAAGCTACAGGAAAATATTCGACGCTGCATGTTTACACTCAGATTGTCAACATCATGTTTGCTTCCCAAGGTTCATCTCTGCCAAGCCTGTCTGCTTGGCTGTCCTGCACATAATAAAGGACTGAACCGTTATAATAGTAAATAATCATATGGTCGAATGGACAATAATGGTTGATGAATAATAATAATAATGTTTTGATTAATCTGTGCTTAAATTAAGAAGGTTGATTAATCTGTGCTTGAATTACTGAAGTTGAAATGAATATTATGATGATCAGCAATGTTTGGTTTAACAAGTGAATCATTATCTACACTCAGACACAAGGTTCATTAGAGATCAATAAAAGTTAAAGTATAACGTCACTGCACATAGATATTTTCTTAGCCACAAATCAGAGCATCAGAGCATCCTGTATCTGAAAGAAGGCGTGATGTTCTGAGGGTTTGTTGTTTAACACCCCTTAACATGGCACGTTCCGGTTGGCCAAGTAAATCATAATATGAGAATATTAAAACAGAATCACTTACAGAGTGATTCAGCATTCCAGCATTCTGAAAGATTCAGCATCCTGTTAGTTGAGCTAACTCTGACTGGCCATCGGAGGAAAACTCTAACCACCGCTTTTCTTGACAAGCTTTCGACGAGCTAAAAGCCGCCTACAGCTGACACAGCAAAACTGTTCCTTCAGTTATTCAGAAACAGCTGCTCTAGACGCAAACCAAACTAGTTTTAACCTGTGTGCCTGGCGACATCTCTGGACTGGAGCGTCGGTGCTGCTGTTAATCTACTGAACCTCGGTGCCCAGAGCTAATCCGACCTTCCTGACCTCCAGATCCGCGAACAGGGTCTCCAAAAGGGTGAGGTAGACACACATGGTTGCGTCTGATGCCGTTTTGATAAGAACCAACTTCATAGTTTAATGCAGACCAAATTCTTTTTCACACCCAGAACTCAGTTCTTCTAGATACAAGGTTCTGATAAACACACACCATTCAATCACCATACATCACATCCCATCCACTTAGATCCATCCATCACATTCGTCTCGTTTTTAGTTTGTTTAGAAAATAACTTTCTAAACCTGACTCTGTCTGAATTAATACGAAGTGTGTTTGATCACTGAAAAAGCAAAGAACTCCAGAATGTTCTGATTAAAAATCTAAAGACCAAGCAGGTTGATATTCTGTACATATATATAGAATATCACAGCTTATTGGTCATAATTAAAGGTAATATATTACACTTAAAAGTAACATATTCACCCCTCTACACTAGACACACGCACGCACACACACACACACACAAATCTTTTGAAACTTTTTTCTCCCCATAAGGTAAGATCATACACAGTTTTCAAGTGTACCGTATTTTTCGGACTATAAGCCGCTACTTTTTTCCTACACTTTGAACCATGCATCAACCATCTCATATCAAGTCTGACCCCGGCTTTCCACGGGAGCCGTCAGCAGCACTGATAGGAACCGCTGTGGTCAACAGAACCTTTTCCACCGGAGCCGTCAGCAGCGCGTTACTGCAGCAGCACGTCATAGCTGCTGATAGGAACCGCTGTGGTCAACAGAACCTTTTCCACCAGAGCCGTCAGCAGCGCGAGTCGGCCACGTCTCAGGAGCAGCATGTCGCGGCCTTTACGTGCCGGTTCTATTTTCTACGCGCGACACCTCTGAAACGGGTCAAGTTCCACATTTTTGGGGAAGGAAAGACAGGAAATCGGATGCGGAAACGGAGAGAAGCTACCGAGATTTTCAGAATAAAGAACGTACTGCCTTCCGGTTGCTTTACTTTAAAAAATGTTACTAACTGTGCGGCCCCGTGAGAAGTTATCACCTAGCTAGCAGTCTCCTTTGTTTTTCAGGTCCGTATTGGCGATTATAAAACGGACAGAACATAAAACACAAACCATGTTGTAGTTTTCTTCTGCTTGTTGTTGTGTTTACTGACGAAGTCACTCGTGTGACTTCATGCTCGGTCGGTGACAGCTGCTCCCCTGCTGCTTCGCGTCTCGTGGGAGGGGCCAAGCAGCAGCTTACGCGAGCAAGACGTGCTGCTGCAGTAACGTGCTGCTGACGGCTCCTGTGGAAACCCGGGGTGAACATATGTTAATCTATCAGTTTCAGATATCAGCAAATATTTCTAAATGCACAGTTCAGCCAATTGTAAAAGTGTACCCGTTAAACTATTCTCATTCAAATGCTAGCTGTTTAACATTTCAAATTTAGAGTTTTTAATCACTGTTCAAAGATTAAAGTTTTCTGCTGTTTAGCATTTTTTATCCATTCTTCACCTATATTCTGAGCTTTATTACACTTGTTGGTGTTTTTTGCTTCTAAATCTTTAAATTCATTCAGCTCATTTTGACAGTTTAGCTTAGTTTCAGCTTCACTTCAGCTATTCAGCAGCTTCAGCAGTTAGCATTGTATGCTGAATTCAGAAACTAATTTCACAGTTCAGCTAAATGTAAAGATTAAACTGTTAAACTAGTCCTACTGAAATAACAGGTGTTTAGACATTTTAGCTGTCCAGATTTTTATACAATGTTCACAGATTTCAGTTTTTTGCTATTTAGCATTATTTTTCTCTATTCTTCCCTTACTTTTTGTGCTTTATTTGCTTGTTGGTGCTTTTTGCTTCTACATCTTTCAAGACATTCAGCTCATTTTTGCTTAGTTTCAGCTTCAATTCAGCTGTTCAGCAGCTTCAGCTTACAGTTTCAGCTCTCCAGCATTCAAACAGCATTTCTGTAATAAATGCAAATTTTTCTAGTTTGTCTTGTTCTTCTAGTCTTTAGGTTTGGTTATTATTCATAGGTCATGTTTTATTTCCCCTCCTCAGCGTAGGTTCCTCTCACTGATTAGTAGATTAATTTCACCAGGGTTCTCTCTCCTCACACACCTGCAGCTCATCTCCCAATCATCCTGCCCCCGGGTATAAAACCCTGTCTGCGTCACAATGTGTTGTCTCTAGGTCTCCAGGTCAGCTCTTTAGCTGAGCTTGTTGTCTCTAGGTCTCTTGGTTTTTCATACTAGGATTTTTGGATTTTGGGCTTCGGCTTCCTGCCTTTGGTTTACTTTTGAACAATCACTCCTAATAAAGGATTTTACATTTTTTCCAACTCCTGCCTCGTGTTTCCCTGGTTCTGCATCTTGGGTCCTAACCTCCCCCACCACTCACAGCGTGACATCATGGTTCAATTCATCACAGAAACACCTGAAACAAAGATCTAAAAGCAGTTCAGCAGCAAACTTTGTGTAAACTAATATTTGTGTCATTCTCTTAACTTTTGCCCACGGCTGTAGTCTGGTGAATATTGAGCATGATTTTGGGGCAATTTTGACAAAGGAAGTGCGCTCGTACCCAGTACTGGGTCTGTCGGGTTAAACAGGTTAAGAGTCAGACAATAACGGTGCATCGCTAATTAGACAGACCGATAATTAAATATAGGGTTGGGACGATAATCAATCAACTGTACGACAGATGAAAATGAAATCAATCATTTTTCCAGCCTCAAAATATTGAGGTTAACAAATGTGCAACTCTATTATTATTATTTATTATCATTATTGAAATGCAGATTTGGTTGTTGACTCTGGATAGACCATTGAGACAGGGTCTATTTTACTGTTTTTGGTGCAATATTTTCTAACAGAGTGAAATTCCTTTTTTATTTTCTGTTTCTTTGTTTTATTTATTCATTTGTTAAACAAAGGTTTAAATAGTTGCATTTTAAAGGGTGTACTTGCAATATTATGGTATATTAACATGACATAAGGGGTTATTTTGTCTCGATGATGTCGACAATAATATCGCTTTTCGTCAATAATTCGTTGAACAATATATCGTCCAGCAAAATGTGTTGTCGACCCAGGGATGGATGGATGAAAAAGACAGAGCTCAGCACAATATAAGCGTCTGAAGACATTTATTTGCAGTAAAACAAGCAAAAAGAAAACATTTTTGTAGATACGGATGACTGCTAAGTGTTTACTTCCACCATTGTTTTGTGACATAAGGCAACTGAATGGGACACACTGAGATTTTCCCCTTTACAGAACAGTCTGAGTACATTTAAAACTTACTCTAAATTATATTAAAGAACATTTCAAAGGAAGAAGAAAGCATAAATAGTTTGTTATTCTTTTGGCAGTAATGTTCAGATGTTGCTCCATTCATTTTAAAACCAAAGCTCTTTTACAGTAGACTTAAATAAATGTGTATTTACATCATCAGTAGTTGTGTTTGGACTTATTTAGCCACCTTTAAAGCAAATAAATATACACACTTTGATTATGTTTGCATTTCTGAATTACCGAGCAGGATGTGACCCCTGAAGCAGACACGTTTTACAGCTAGCATTATCATTTACATCAAAGCCACACACACATGGAGTTTACAGGCATCTGCCTTAAGCTTCATTTCACTGGAACCCTAAATAATAAATAAAAACATGAATGGGTGTGGGTCAGAGAGCAGCGTTAGTTCATCCATGCTGAGGAGATTACTGTCGCTTAAATCTAACATGTTACATGTTTGGCCACGGACACACTGATAAATAAATCAGAATAAAATTAGAAAGACCCTTCTTGTTTTGTTTCATTTATGAATAAATGTAAATAAACTTTAAAAAAGGAAAAAGAAAGTGTCTTTACTTTCATCCGGATACACAGAAGTGCTCAGTTTGTTGTGAAATGGTCGACAGAGAAAAGTGCATCGTTCAACTGTAAAAACCGCTCGTATAGCAAAAAACATGGTTGGCAAAAAGGTGAAACATCTACAGAACACAAGAAAAATGCCCAACAAACCCTCCAGCTACGTCCCGGACGACTGAACTCGACACCCTTCTCTGCTCAAACAGGACCGCCTTCTCATTTAAAACAACCCAGAGTACCAGCAGCACGCCGCGACTCCAGCAAGACAAGTAACCCGGTGAATGTTTCTGCACAACTAAAACGTTTACAGTCGTAGATTAGTTGTGCACTATTAGAGACAAGCGTCAGGTAGGAAGTGTACAGCTAGGCATCAGACGTGCGAAGAGTGGAAGGAACAAGCTGTCCCCCGTACGTCGTCCTGTCCAGCGTCCTGCAGCCGTCCCGGAGCAGCGGACTGGCCCGACTCCTGATGTTCCTCACTCATCTGCATCGTTGTTCTCCTTTTCACAGGTCAAGTTAAATCCAAGTCTCAGAGTGCGACTATGTGATTGCTTTTGGGATAAGACAGATGCCTCATGATTAAAACCCAAATACTTGAATAAGACGCGCTCACAAGTAGCTTTTCTGACTCTGGCATGCATGAGCAGCTGTTCTAACCTGAAGATGCAGAATCAGGCGGGTGAATCTAACAGTTCTGCACAAATAACATGGAAGAGCAACAGAAGGAAGCATTAGGAACGACAGGAAGAGTGCAATACAGAATTCCAGGAAGGTAAAGTCAGGCGACTCACGGAGGACTGATGGCTGTGTGACCGCTCCAGTTTGATTCGTATGTCGCTGGATTTCCCTCGATCGGGTTTCTCGGGTCCTGAAGAACAAAGCAGCTGGGTGTTAAACCTCACACATGACCACTGTTGCCTGACTCACTTACTTTGAAATTAATCTCAGATTTATGGAGCTTCATTGTTTTTTCCCAAAAAAAGCTTTTGAGCATTTCTACATAAATAACACACAAAAAGACCAAGTTAAGGCCAAATGTTATTGAGTTTGAAGAGCCACAGAAATAAAGCCATTCAGTCGAGGCGGTTTTGGTTTTAGTTGTCTTTGTGATGTTCTGTGATGGGAACACGCTCACGTATTTAGCAGCAGAACACCGCTGGTGTGAGACCTTCTCCCCTCGATGATATCAGAACGAGAAGCAGCCGACTGCTTGTGCTTCAGCTTTAGGACAAACTACCAGAGTCCCACAAAGAAAACACATCTGACAACAACAAACAGCGTTTTTCTGGAGGTTTCGTCCCGCTAAAAGAGAGTTTTCCTCTCCACTGTTGCTAAACGTTTGCTTAGGATGAGGATAGGGACCAAGTCCCCACAATGCGGGTCTGAAATTAAAGCAAACACGGAAGTGACAAAAACTGCAGTTCCACCCTCATCCACTAGGGGCAGGTGTCAGAAGACAGCAAATCCTCATTGACTCCCGTGTGTGTGTGTGTGTGTGTGTGTGTGTGTGTGTGTGTGTGTGTGTGTGTGTGTGTGTGTGTGTGTGTGTGTGTGTTGTGGTCACCTCTGTTTCCCTCCCTCTAAATCTGGCTGAATAGCCTTAAAGAGCAAGTCACCCCCAAATAAACTTTTTTTGCTGATAAACTAAATAAACGAGTGTCTAATCGTGCTGCAGACACGTGTCGTCAACAATTTGGTACTTCAGTGCATCTTAGTTAAAATTTAAATATTTTGCCTAAAACTGTCAGGGTTGTACCGTTGTCAGGTAAAAACTCTGCACTGTGTTTTAATTTAAATCTGCCACCGCTATTGGCTAAGAGGTATGCTATGATGTAAACAGGTACATTATGATGTCACAATGCTGTCGTGAGCCTGTGTGTGTGTGTGTGTATTTGTTAGCAGCTCCGCCCTCTTGGTCTGCCAGGCAACAGCATGTGTTGCATTTTTCAAACATGAAGTGGGAGTGGAGTTAGACTCTGGTAGGGGGTGACTTGCTCTTTAATGATCCCAGATTTACTCGTTGCAGAATCATTTCTGTCCCACCAGGGGGCGATCAGCTGAGCTCTCATTGGGTCTTGTGTGTTGGGCCTACATCAGCCTACTGGGCCATCTGTTCCCTCTACAGCCGTCACGTCACCCTGTAGCTGCAGCTGCAGCAGCCCGGCGTGCTGATCGCTGGTTACATTTAACCTGAACATCACATAAACATCTACCCACCTATCTACCTGCACTAGCATTCGCCAAGTAACTCTGTAATACTTTGTTTAAGGTGATTTTGACGGTGCTAACCAGGAGAACTTCCACGGCTGTAGCTGCTGGTGCAGCTGATGCTGTCCTCTAGCCAGTTGCTGTACGTGAGGGAGTCCCGCTTGTGAGGAGTCCCAGCAGATGACAGACTCTCCTGGAGAGTGCAAAGAGACACGTGAAATCACGCACACCCGGGCAAACACCACTTAGAAATATTCTTGTTTCTATGGAAACACACGTGACATTAGTCTGAATATTGAAATTAATGATCAGGATATGCAGCCGATGCCAGAATGTGACATGAAGGTTTTATTAGATTCCTAGCTGCGATGCTAGGTACTGTTCAGCTGCTAGATGTCCAACACACGTTCATTTTGTACACGTTTCCACGGACGTGTGGACATTTTAACACGTATGAGTTGGACCTCCCTCTCACCATGCCTGTGTCGTAGTCCTCTGCTGTCTCCGTTTCATTTTCCTCCACCACGCTGGCAAAGCTGCTGGCGTTTGAGGAAGAACGGGAGAGACTGTGGCCTTCAGGGATGGACGGGGTCCTGCTGCAAAGATAAGAGCTACACCCCGGGTTACCACCCTTCAACACAGCCGCTCATTTATTCCCAAACACACATTTGTTCTGCTGCTGACGAGGAAGAGGAGGGCAGCCAGCACTTCCGGGAAGATACACACCTGTTTTTGGCTGTTGTCAGGACTTCAGGAGAGCTCTGGTCCGAGTTGTCAGACTTTGGATCCTGAGAGACATGACCACTGTCTGGTGTCTTCTGGGTGTTTGGAGAAGGATCTCTACTGCTGTGTTAAATGCATTTAAAAAGCTATCGTAAGCATTTTACAGCTGAAGATCATGGCTTCCACGGAAACATTAAACTGGAATCGTCTCTCGCCTTTTCTCCTGGACCTCTTGGATGTTTTCGATGCCAATGGCACTGCTCCGCCTGGAGCTGAAAGGACCAGACTTTTTCCTCGTTGGGCTTTTTCCTGGGATGATCAAAGACTGCCAGGGAGAGGAAACAAGTAGTCAGGGTCTCTAATACACCTCAACCTGAACTATCAGGCTGGTTTCTACTGCTGCTCCTTTCCATCAGTTACAACAGTGAGGTGCCTTTAGGAGCTGAGTGATGAGCGCTGGTCTTCCTGTCGGTGCACAGCCACAGATAAAAGGCGGGTTTGAAGGCTCCTGGGCCCGCCGCTAAAGTGCTCTCTCAGCAGCTGCTTTCTTCATCCAGTCTCCTTTATAAAGCTCTCCGATTAAAAATTCAAGAGAGGCCTTTAATATGATGTGGCTTCTAAGAGAGGAGCTCTCTTCTCTCCATAAGCAGGCACTCAATTATTAATATTAATCATAGCAAAGGAAGCATCATTAGCACTGAAATGAAGTTATAAATACTGAAGAATATGAGCCTTTCTGGAGTAAAGAAGGACGTGTTTATCTTAATATCTTAATGCTAGTGTGAAATATCATATTTATCATACAAACCCAGTTCTGGAAAACAGTGTTTCTCTGTAACATATGTAGTTAATGCAAATGTCTGTAAAAGTTAAGTGTGTGTGTGTGTGTGTGTGTGTGTGTGTGTGTGTGTGTGTGTGTGTGTGTGTGTGTGTGTGTGTGTGTGTGTGTGTGTGTGTGTTAAAGTTTAGAAAATAGCATTTGAGTAAAATTGTAACAATTATTTTTTAAATAAAGTTGTAAGTTGACAGCGATCAGCGTATCTAGCCTCCCAGTGATTAGCGTTAGCTTAAAGGTGGAATATGGAACATGGTCACTGGCGAACTCTGGTGTTCAGAGGTGGTATTGCAGCCGTTGGGATGTTGGCTCACGTTCCAGCACCACGTTCAGAGAAGGTCTCATTCTCATTCCTACTACGTTTACTTTACAACAGTATTTACCGTGAGAACATCTGGGCTCAGAATCAGCTGCTTGCTTTGTCAAGTCCGCCATTTTACCCAGTCCCAGCCTCGCCTTGCTGAGCGGACTAATTAACACAACGGTGCCCTCTAGTGGCTGGTAGATATAAACATAAATCCATTGTTGTGCCCGACAAAATGAAAAAATTAAATTTTTTAATACAACTTTTAAAGGAGAAACTGTACACTTGTTGTGCACACCTCTAAACGCCCCGAGGAGGTTTTATTTTTTTAAATGTTGCTTTTTATTAACTCATTCACTGCCAGCGTTTTTCAGCATTTTCACAGGTATTTTAAGAGTCACAGAACGTTGCGCTCTAGGATGATGTCGACGCCAACACTACCAAAACAAAGCGGAGACTCGCCTCTTACATCAGGAAGAATCTGCATGTTTTGAGCGTTATCCGTTCTTTCATAAGCCGTTGTTGAATTGTGATCGGCAGAAGCTTTTTCTGTTCGCGCCTCACTTTGTTTACCGCAGCGGCCCAAAATGATCTCCTAACACGTGGATTTCTGCTTCCTGATCACGTGACATGTGACGCAGGCGGATTAAGATCGGCTTTAGAGCTGGGATGTTTGTTCTCACGGTGTGGGGGCTCGTCCGACGCCCGCACAGTAAAAAACATGCGAAATTGGCAGTAAACGGTTGGATTTTAAATGACAACATTTGTCGTCATTGGCAGTAAGTGAGTTAAATGTTCCACATTCTAACTTTAAATGCAAAGAGACACATGATGCAGAGGAGCCATGCAGACAAATCAAAGGTCAAAGCAGCAAAAATGGTGGGTTAGGAGTTGAGGAGTAGGTAGAATCAGACATGAACCTCTTCTACTGTTCCTATCCCTATGGCACTGCCTCGACGTCCATATTTACTGGGACTTTTGCCTGGGACAAGCAATGACTGAGCCAAACAGAAAGAAGAGAAACAGGGAGAGACAGACAGAATAGAATGGAGGGGGTAGAGTGGATGGTGAAGGGAGAGAGAAGAGGAGAGAAAAATATGAGTCTTACACACATATATATATATATATGAGATTTCATGCAGTAAGTCATGTCAGTCAAACAAAATACAAAAGCATGTGTAAAGTCAGGGTTGTAAATGAGACAGTTGGGCGGCCTGGGCGTAACACAAGCTGCTGCATGGCAGTGAGAACAGAGGACTTGCTATGTGAACCGTACACCTGTGAGGAAGAGGATGAAAATTAGATTTTAAAACCAGCAGAACGAGACGTACACCAAGTTAGTTCATGTCAACACAGCGTCATGGGTTAACTGCAGGTTTGGTGAATCTGGATCTATCGGTGACATAGTGATCCCTGCAAACACGTCCAGCTGGTGCCCACGTGGGCCTCAATTGGGCTAGTTGGGATTTGGCTGGACTTGGGCTTGGAATGGACCATGATTTTTGGGACCAACATGTACGCTGGATAATTTCCCTCTGGGATTAATAAAGTATTTTTGAATTTGAATTGAATTGAATGTTATGTGGGCTAAATTAAGCATGGAATCCAACTGGGCTGCATTTAAGTTATGCAAAATCAACAAATGCATCAAGAAACCACCGCAATATTTCAGGGTTTTCATGGCATTAGTGATCAGAAGTCTGCATGCTTGCTTCATCTAACATGCAGACTCCACAAAAACACAAAATCAAGTGAGCACAAACGGTAAAAAGCTGTTTTAATCCCATTTTCTGCAGGAAGTTTCAGAATTTGCAACCACAGCAACGTGAGTGGAGTTCTATACCAAAGCGTGTCACGCTGTGCTTCACCTCTGTAAAATGTCAGAGCAGCAGGCAGGCGAGGAAGATGAGACATTAACTAGTGGAAGTGCAGAGGAAGACTTGCGGGTCTGTACTTACTATCCCAGGGAATTTGGGGCTCTCTGTAGCGTTGTCGTTAAAGGTACCACTCACAGTAGAGGAGATTGTGTATGTCTTCTTGAAAGTTAGACTCGCAGCATCCACAGACTGGCTCCTACCACGGATCACTCGCTACAGAAAGAGATGATGAGGAGGAGGAGACACATTCAGACCCTGGTGACTTCTCTGTGTGGCATAAATACAGGCAGAGAGGATCCTCAGGGCCGTCCCTGAACACGGGCCACTGCAGGCCAAGAGCACTGATCTAGTTCTGATCTTGACAGAAGAGGAAGCGACAGACAAAGCTCAGAGCCCAAAGTGGGTTCAAAGGAGTCGTGTTCAGGTAGGTGGCAAGAGAAGAGAGTACAAAGGCCAAGCAGCTCACAGAAGGTCAACCACACCCAGTTAAAGAAGTTCAGTAGCAGATGTGGAAAAACATGAAAGAGTGAAAGAAATCCATCCATTCCCAAGGATGTTCTGTCAGCAGCATGCAGAGAGCAGGTCATCGAGTTACAGTTAGGATGCTTCAGCAACAGGAGCAGAGGAAGAGGCGAGTTCCAGCCGGAGACAGCAGCATCTTCATATCAGCTCAGGGCCCTCAGACCCGACCACACCCAACACGGTCTCAGAGAGAGGCCATGAAAAGACTCAGCTGCAGCCGAGGAGGAGGAAGGTCACCAGCAGGACAGGATGCACTTGGTTTGCTGGTCCTGGTTTGGAGTGTTTTTGATGAATAAAAGCGTTTCACTTTGTGGAGAGAAAATCAATGTCCCTCTAAAGGGCCCTGTTTAAGTTACAACCAAGAGCGGGTGGTCCAAGCTTTGGTTCCGACCCAAAACTACATCTCAATGTTGCAAATCAACACAGCAGGAGAGGTGTTAAAGATCATAAATGCTGTAAGCCTGCTTGTTTCCTGGTCTTCTGGGATTTCAACTGTTGGCTTTTGTTTCCAGTCTGCATCTGAAACTCCAGTTACCTTGAAGGACTCGAAGAAGCCCCCTCCTGCTGCACTCCCATTCTCCAGTTTGTCCTCCTCTCCTCCGACTCCCAATATGGCCTGGCTCTTCACATGGAGCTCCTCATAGAGGGTCTCCAGCAAGGCCGATCTTGTACGCTCCTGAGACACCAAAAACATTGGATCAGCTGCAGGTTTTGTTTATTAACTTTGGTTTAAATTTCAAAAAGTACAGAATGGTGCTCCAAAACCTACCTCCAGTTTGGAAAATTTGTCTGCTTTGTAGCATGCATATTCTGCATTGATCAGCTTGGTAAATAAGAATTCGTGGAATTCGCAGCCCTAAAACAAGCAGATCATTGAAATACACCACTGGAAACTAGAAGATGAGCAATTAAGAAGCGAGACCACAGGTTTTCAGATTTTAGCGGTCTCACCTTTTTGAAAACAGCAGGGTTTGGAAGAGCTGGTCCGAAGAAAGGAACGTCATCCCTTGCTGTCACGGACACCTAAACAGCGAAGAACGACTACTGATGCCGAACACGATCCTAAAAAGAACATTTGTATGAAGGGTGGATGTGTTTTTACCTTGTAGTTAATGTTGTCAGAGCAGGGGTTGACCACTTGGACCACGATGTAAGCATGAAGAAAGTTTGAAGCAATCATGTCTGGGACAAAGGGAGTGCTCTCTTCTTGGAACACAATGGCCACAATATCGTTCCCTATGTGCCTTTTTCTCTGCAGCTGCAACACAAAACCCCCAAACATGTGAGTGAGTACATGTGAGTGAGTCCATGTGAGTCCATGTGAGTGAGTACATGTGAGTGAGTCCATGTGAGTACATGTGATTGAGTACATGTGAGTACATGTGAGTCCATGTGAGTGAGTACATGTGAGTACATGTGAGTGAGTCCATGTGAGTATATGTGATTGAGTACATGTGAGTTAGTACATGAGAGTCCATGTGAGTGAGTCCATGTGAGTATATGTGATCGAGTACATGTGAGACCATGTGAGTGAGTACATGTGAGTGAGTACATGAGAGTTCATGTGAGTGAGTCCATGTGAGTCCATGTGAGTGAGTCCATGTGAGTGAGTATATGTGATTGAGTACATGTGAGTACATGTGAGTGAGTACATGTGATTGAGTACATGTGAGTTAGTACATGAGAGTCCATGTGAGTGAGTACATGTGAGTACATGTGATTGAGTACATGTGAGTGAGTACATGTGAGTACATGTGATTGAGTACATGTGGGTGAGTACATGTGATTGAGTACATGTGAGTGAGTACATGAGAGTCAATGTGAGTGAGTCCATGTGAGTGAGTCCATGTGAGTACATGTGAGTGAGACCATGTGAGTGCATGTGAGTGAGTACGTGTGAGTGAGTACATGTGAGTGAGTACGTGTGAGTGAGTACATGTGAGTGAGTACATGTGATTGAGTACATGTGAGTGAGTACATGTGATTGAGTACATGTGAGTGAGACCATGTGAGTGCATGTGAGTGAGTACGTGTGAGTGAGTACATGTGAGTGAGTACGTGTGATTGAGTACATGTGAGTTAGTACATGAGAGTCCATGTGAGTGAGTACATGTGAGTGAGTACATGTGAGTGAGTACATGTGAGTACATGTGATTGAGTACATGTGAGTGAGAACATCTGAGTGAGTACATGTGACTACATGTGATTGAGTACATGTGAGTGAGTACATGTGATTGAGTAAATGTGAGTGAGTACATGTGATTGAGTACATGTGAGTTAGTACATGAGAGTCCATGTGAGTGAGTCCATGTGAGTACATGTGAGTGAGTACATGTGAGTGAGTACATGTGATTGAGTACATGTGAGTGAGTACATGTGAGTTAGTACATGAGAGTCCATGTGAGTGAGTCCATGTGAGTGAGTACATGTGAGTGAGTACATGTGAGTGAGTACATGTGAGTGAGTACATGTGAGTGAGTACATGTGAGTACATGTGATTGAGTACATGTGAGTGTGTACATCTGAGTGAGTACATGTGAGTACATGTGAGTGAGTACATGTGATTGAGTAAATGTGAGTGAGTACATGTGATTGAGTACATGTGAGTTAGTACATGAGAGTCCATGTGAGTGAGTACATGAGAGTGAGTACATGTGATTGAGTACATGTGAGTGAGTACATGAGAGTCCATGTGAGTGAGTCCATGTAAGTCCATGTGAGTGAGTCCATGTGAGTCCATGTGAGTGAGTATATGTGATTGAGTACATGTGAGTGAGTACATGTGAGTGAGTACATGTGAGTTAGTACATGAGAGTCCATGTGATTGAGTCCATGTGAGTACATGTGAGTGAGACCATGTGAGTACATGTGAGTGAGACCATGTGAGTACATGTGAGTGAGTACATGTGAGTGAGTAAATGTGAGTCCATGTGAGTGAGTACATTAGAGAGAGTGCATGTGAGTGAGTACATGTGAGTCCATGTGAGTGAGTCCATATGAGGGAGTCCATGTGAGTACATGTGAGTGAGTACATGTGAGTACATGTGAGTGAGACCATGTGAGTACATGTGAGTGAGTACATGTGAGTGAGTACATGTGAGTCCATGTGAGTGAGTCCATGTGAGGGAGTACATGTGAGTCCATGTGAGTGAGTCCATGTGAGTACATGTGAGTGAGTCCATGTGAGTGGAGACAGTTGAGTACATGTGAGTGAGTACATGTGAGTCCATGTGGGTGAGTCCATGTCAGTCCATGTGAGTGAGTCCATGTGAGTACATGTGAGTGAGTCCATGTGAGTGGAGACAGTTGAGTACATGTGAGTGAGTGCATGTGAGTCCATGTGGGTGAGTCCATGTCAGTCCTTGTGAGTGAGTCCATGTGAGTGGAGACAGTTGAGTACATGTGAGTGAGTACATATGAGTGAGTACATGTGAGTGAGTACATGTGAGTCCATGTGAGTGAGTACATGTGAGTCCATGTGAGTGAGTACATGTGAGTCCATGTGAGTGAGTACATGTGAGTCCATGTGAGTGAGTCCATGTGAGTGAGTCCATGTGAGTGGAGACAGTTGAGTACATGTGAGTGAGTACATGTGAGTGAGTACATGTGAGTGAGTACATGTGAGTCCATGTGAGTGAGTCCATGTGAGTGGAGACGGGTGAAGGGGCCCTGTCGTTTCAGACGGACTGTTGTGGTCCACTGGTGTGGGCCTTGTCAAGCTAGCACTTCAAAAGCATACAATGAGCTTTCCCCTGGATCCTGACACTATTCCACAACACAATGTCTTGGAGTTGGATGTAAAATAGTTCAAATTAAAATAAATCTAATAAGTTCATTTAAAATAAATAAGAAAAATTTAAGAACTAATTATTTAAAACTAAAACTAGAGATTTTTTGGGTGAGAAGTTTGTATTCTATTTATCTTAAAATAAAGGAAGTATGTGTGTGTGTGTGTGTGTGTGTGTGTGTGTGTGTGTGTGCGTGCATGCGTGCGTGCGTGCGTGCGTGTGTGCGTGTGCGTGTGCGTGTGTGTGTGTGTGTGTGTGTGTGTGTGTGTTGGAGACAAAACCCAAGCACAGAACAAAAGTGATTTTGTAGAAACGAGGTAAGGTCTGACATCTGGACTTGGATGCTTCTGCTCCATGTTGAAAGGAGACAAACGTGTCGGCATCCTTGGGTCTCTGTTCCATCAGATTTTCTTTTAAATAAGCTTGTTTGAAAATCAATATCTGGCTTATTTATTTTTATTTTTGTCTGATTCCAGTCATTCCAGTCACCATGGTGGGTTGTACCAGCTGTTTCTCTGTTTCGTTCACACCCAACTGGGCAAAAGGGCTTTCGTTCATGCTGCCCCTTCTACAGGAAAACTGGAATTTAACTGAGTTCATTTCCTTGAACACATTTAAACCAAACTGAGAGCCCTTGAGACGGATTCCCTGTGTTGTAACGGCCTTCTGTAAAGTTGTACATAACATGTGTGTCACTGGAACATCTGTAACTGGAACATCTGTCCCTGGAACATCTGTCACTGGAACATCTGTCCCTGGAACATCTGTCCCTGGAACATCTGTAACTGGAACATCTGTCCCTGGAACATCTGTCCCTGGAACATCTGTAACTGGAACATCTGTCAATGGAGCATCTGTCACTGGAACATCTGTAACTGGAACATCTGTCCCTGGAACATCTGTCCCTGGAACATCTGTAACTGGAACATCTGTCCCTGGAACATCTGTAACTGGAACATCTGTCCCTGGAACATCTGTCCCTGGACTATCTGTCCCTGGAACATCTGTCCCTGGAACATCTGTCCCTGGAACATCTGTCCCTGGAACATCTGTCCCTGGAACATCTGTAACTGGAACATCTGTCCCTGGAACATCTGTAACTGGAACATCTGTCACTGGAACATCTGTAACTGGAACATCTGTCCCTGGAACATCTGTCACTGGAACATCTGTCCCTGGAACATCTGTCCCTGGAACATCTGTCCCTGGAACATCTGTAACTGGAACATCTGTCACTTGAACATTGTAACTGGAACATCTGTCACTGGAACATCTGTAACTGGAACATCTGTCACTGGAACATCTGTAACTGGAACATGTGTAAATGAAGCATCTGTCACTGGAACATCTGTAACTGGAACATCTGTAAATGAAGCATCTGTCACTTGAACATCTGTAACTGGAACATCTGTCACTGGAACATCTGTCACTGGAACATCTGTAACTGGAACATCTGTCACTGGAACATCTGTAACTGGAACATCTGTAAATGAAGCATCTGTCACTTGAACATCTGTAACTGGAACATCTGTCACTGGAACATCTGTAACTGGAACATCTGTAAATGAAGCATCTGTCACTGGAACATCTGTCACTGGAACATCTGTAACTGGAACATCTGTAACTGGAACATCTGTCACTGGAACATCTGTAACTGGAGCATCTGTAACTGGAACATCTGTAAATGAAGCATCTGTCACTTGAACATCTGTAACTGGAACATCTGTCACTGGAACATCTGTAACTGGAGCATCTGTAACTGGAACATCTGTCACTGGAACATCTGTCACTGGAACATCTGTAAATGAAGCATCTGTCACTGGAACATCTGTCACTTGAACATCTGGAACATCTGTCACTGGAACATCTGTAACTGGAACATCTGTCACTGGAACATCTGTCACTGGAACATCTGTCACTGGAACATCTGTCACTGGAACATCTGTAACTGGAACATCTGTAAATGAAGCATCTGTCACTGGAACATCTGTCACTGGAACATCTGTAACTGGAACATCTGTAAATGAAGCATCTGTCACTTGAACATCTGTAACTGGAACATCTGTCACTGGAACATCTGTAACTGGAACATCTGTAAATGAAGCATCTGTCACTGGAACATCTGTAACTGGAACATCTGTAAATGAAGCATCTGTCACTGGAACATCTGTCACTGGAACATCTGTAACTGGAACATCTGTAAATGAAGCATCTGTCACTTGAACATCTGTAACTGGAACATCTGTCACTGGAACATCTGTAACTGGAACATCTGTAAATGAAGCATCTGTCACTGGAACATCTGTAACTGGAACATCTGTAAATGAAGCATCTGTCACTGGAACATCTGTAACTGGAACATCTGTAAATGAAGCATCTGTCACTGGAACATCTGTAACTGGAACATCTGTAAATGAAGCATCTGTCACTGGAACATCTGTAACTGGAACATCTGTCACTGGAACATCTGTAACTGGAACGTCTGTCCCTGGAACATCTGTAACTGGAACATCTGTAAATGAAGCATCTGTCACTGGAACATCTGTAACTGGAACATCTGTCACTGGAACATCTGTAACTGGAACATCTGTAACTGGAACATCTGTAAATGAAGCATCTGTCACTGGAACATCTGTAACTGGAACATCTGTCACTGGAACATCTGTAACTGGAACATCTGTAACTGGAACATCTGTAAATGAAGCATCTGTCACTGGAACATCTGTCACTGGAACATCTGTAACTGGGACTTCTGTCACTGGGACTTCTGCTGCCTCATGGTCAGGACTCCCTTAGAACGGAGGTGTTTAATCTCAATGGGAGCTTCCTGGTTAAAGAATCAATGAAAACGTATTGAGATACCTGAGAGCACCAAGCTGATAGAACCGGAACGTGGAAAATCCAAATGCAACAAACATCACAATACCTGCAGAACAAAAGGTTTGATGGACACTAAGAATGACATTTTTGCAGATCGGAGCTTTGTCCTCCAGCTTTGTCTCAGCTGATGTGAACTTGTGAAAACCCACAAGGGGGAGCCGTTTCCCTTTTAATCAGGACCCACATTGCTAGGCCTACGTGGCACACATGCCACGTCTGTTTACTGAGGGCACTAGCGGTTTCTATACCGTGTTCTGGTTCACGTTCACAGCCAGCTATGGTGGCTTGTGTTTTTCTGGGTCCAGTAGCCAGAGGGAACTAGTCTGGCTGTGTTAATGAGTCACGAGAGGTGTGCTGTAGCATTACACTACCTGCTGGGTGTCCCCCTCTGTGTAAGGCAGCTTTGTGGACACGTGGAACATGACCTCTTTGTTGCGGTAGTTGCAGTAGACAGATTCTGCTCCGGTCTGCCCATGAGTCACATCCAGCCCTCCGCGGAAGCTGCAAGCACACAGAGCCATGTCTAACAGAATCTGCATGGAGCACGACCGTCATCCCTACAGCTGGGAGGATGGGATGCAAACTGGAGTTGGCGTTGTGTGTTTGGGATTGTATTTGGACCGGTTATTACCCTTTAAAGTTGTGAAGTTCGATTTTCTCCCCCAGAAATTCCAGGAATTCTACAAAGGCAGGACTCTCTTCACTGTTGCTAAACAGCTCCTCTTCTGAGGTCTGAAATGAGCAGAAACACCTGAAGGAGCAACCCCAGGAGCAGGTACAGTTATAACGGAGGTTCACGTATCTTCTCTAAACAAGGTGCATACTGAAGAGCTAAACTGTTGTCAGACTGCCATTAGTGGCAATGATTTTATAGGAAATGTGTTTGTGCTGTAGCAGAAAAATGATCAGATGTTAGAAAAATGGAGATCTGTTCTGGATTGTTGATCATCGGTGAAAGGGAACGGTGCAGTGAACACTAACCCTGATCATTAGATGCTATTGTGCATCCTTTATAGACGGCCCCTTTGGTTCTGCAGCATCAGAAGAGCTTCACCATCCAAATGTGTGAGAACCCTGGGACAAGCATGGGCATGTCCGAATCCACGGGAAGGATGCTTGTAAGAGTGCAATGACGTCACAGCGCAGCGACGAGTACTGTCCGAATTCCAAGAATACTCATTCTCGCGTCCTCAAACGCGTCCTCGCTCCGCCCACATTTCGAGGACGGGTCTGTTGTATCCTCACAGAACAAGGCTATCCCAGCATGCTTTGCGCGCCGGCTGTGGATTTTCAGCAGGAAGAGAAAATGGGGAGAGCTACGAAGTTTTAAACGTAAGTTTGTTAAAAGCTAGCCGTAGAAACCTTAAAAGCTTAAAGCGGTTCAGTTTATAGACATGTTTCGTTTGTATATTTGTTCTTTAAATGACATTTTAGGCAGAAATCAGCCAGAACCAGTTTGTATCGCGGGTCCCAGTTATAGGGCTTTGGCGCTGACGTCACGCCGCAGTGCATTGTGGGATCGCGGCGCCATGACAGTTGGCCAGAGAGCTAAAGAAGCAGACAGTGTTGGAGTGTTGGAATCGGGAGTGACAGAATCATGCTCAAAATCAACGCAAAAGAAAAAGGGCTGTAGCGCGACCGATTGTGCCCAGACGCCAAGAGAAAAAATTGCTTGCTTCGGTAATGTGGACCCATATGAAATAACGAAGTGGAGTGGTAACCCAGACGATCTTCCGCCTTTGTCCTATCCCGATATCTTTGCCTACCTTGTCTGTGGAGCGAGCGCATACACAGCGAAGCAGTTTAAGAATTATAAATCCCTGGAGGCCCACATCCAATTCACGAACGGCTGGGTGCAAGATGTGTCCGTCTTTAAGCCTCCACGCTGCGAGTATGCTGTCATTAAGACAAAGGTAAGTCGCTCTGAACACGATAACGTTCTAAACAACTTCCTTGTTGCAGTTTTTGATTTGCATGTACAGCCAACCCATCTATGTTAGCCTTGGTTGATTACAGACTTAATATTAAAAGTGATTTTTGTGTGTTTAAGGTCCTGCACTCACAACGACTGAAGGAAACTGCATCCATGGGTCATGGTGAGCTCCAGTGGGAGGGTTGAGGCTGCTCACTGCACATGCATGGCCGGAGTGGCAGAGACCTGCACCATGCCGCTGCTCTGTTGTTTAAAGTCGAGGCTACAGTGCGTATCAGAGGAACCTGAAAACGGTTGTGAACAAACGCTGCTGATGGACGTGAAGCTACTCTAGCTCCTTAATATTCCTGCTCCATTTTCACTAGCTTTAGCGTTTTTCCTTTGCGTGTAGCTGCCGCCGCGGCTGTGACGGGACCTACGGGCCACCGTAGAGGTGAAGGCTAGACTGTCCGGATTCAGAGCCGCTGGGTTCCGGTCTTAGTGGTCTTCAAGGGCCTGGCCTTGCTAGATTGGCGAGGACCCGTACTCGTGAGCATCCTTCCTGTGGATTCGGACCCACCCCATGTGACTGCCTCTGTAGGCCTCCCTCCCCCAGCCCCCCTAAGGAGAGCACAAAGGGGCTGATTGCCTCAGAAAATGAGAGGGTGAGCTGAAGATGATCAGTTTCTTGAGGGAATCAGAAACTACCACACGGGCTTGTTTGTCTTGGAGGAGAAATCTGAGGGAAGGCCAACTTCCTCCTGCGAATCCGTCCGGCGTGCAGCCCGGAGAACTCACCTGTCCATACTTCTGATAGATGACCCCAAACTTGAAATTGTTGCTTATCACGTGTTCATCAAAAGTGACGATAAGCCTCGAAGCCTGCAGGAGTGACAAACATAACAAACAGGATGAATCATTGGTTCATGGCCTGTTGGCGTCCTGTCGGCCACCGCCGATGAGCACGTTTGTCCTCCAGTCTACTGTTCTGTCATCAACAAGCAGGTTTCCTCCGGGAATAGGAAGGTGAGCCATCCTCGGTTGTTCTCAGGGACGGGATACGACATTTATCAGCTCCCTGTTTCACAACTTCACCTGCATCCAGTAGTGGTCTCTCCAGGATGCTCCATGATGCCAGTGTGCCTTTTACTACAACATGAGACCAGACGCCGTCCCAAATAAAGATGGCTTTGAGGAAAAACTGGGTTTTCAGAAGTGATCCGCTTTTTAGCTTAAATAAATAAAGAAATCACTTTCATTTAAAGCAATGGTTGCCCTAAACTTTCAAATTACCATGGCAACGACTCGTGACACCTCTTAAATATGGCTGGAAAAGTTAAAGAGCCCCAAAAAGTACCACTGACTAATGCGTTGCCTGTAGTTAATGTGCATGTTGTTGTTGTTGTTGTTGTTTGGGAGGTTCCCATGCAGTTTTTAAAGGTGCAACAGCTTTAGTAACACTTATTGCCTGATCATTTGAGTTTCACAGCAATCCCTGTATAAATATTGCATTAGAACTGTTTATAAAGCTTTATTTAAGCAGGAACAACTACCCGAGTTTTACAAGAGCTTCCTTGGCAAGTTTCAGCCTTCACGCGTTGGAACAGAGAGGACACTTACTTTGGGATAAAGGACGGGATAAAAGCGGTCCACGAGGACGTCTTCACACACAAGCTTGGGTGGGAAAGAAGAGGAAACGTGACAGCGTTAGACTCGGTCACCAGTGATCATTGGTGTCAGAAAGTGGTTGGTTTTCTTACTTTGGCCATTTGGACGACGTTAGGAAACTCTGTCAGGCAGGAAATGGGAAGCACATCATGGTAGGTTTTCAGCCTGGTCCTGGTGAAGCCATAAAACAATCAGAGATGGAGCATTTCTGTCGATAGGAAGAAGATGACCCAGTGTGAACCTCCCCACCCTGCCCCCCCCCCCCCCCCCCCCCCACGCTGCCACCCACAGCCCATCTGTTCCCTCGCTGTGAAGATGACGGTTCTGTTGACACGCTCCTCAGCTTTATGACTTGTACAATAACAGCCAGGGAGGATGTGACCATCCAGTCAACCCGGAACATACCACCTCTGCTTTAACCGAAGGGCTTTACTTTTTATTATTTACGTGCAGAGTGAGTGATACCTGATACCTGAGCATGAGACGGAGATGTTCCTGGTCACCAATCACATCGTATTTAATGGAGAACACCAGATGTCCAAGGTTAGTGTCCACTGAATAGTAATTAAAGTGCTCCTGAAGGCAGAGTGCAGGCAGAGCCACATCAGTGTCTGTCATTAGCAGGTATGCAGGACACACACACACACACACACGCACATACACACACACACACACACACACACACACACACACACACACACACACACACACACACACAATCAGGACCTTTCGAACCCAGACTGTGTTTCTACTGAGGCGGACGCCAGTGGGAGCTTCTCCACCGTGCTGGTGCCATAATGAGCAGTAAGTGGCTTAAACATTGTTCTGGTTGGGTACCGAGGAGGATTGGATTAAAGTGGGCACAACTACGATGAAGAAGCCCCTCCCAGACAGTAACTAAGTAGTCATAATTATTCAGTTTCACAATCAGAGGAAACAAGTGCAGATTTAACAACGACTTGAGCTGAAGAAGCCAAAGAAGCTCAAACAGGAAGGAGCTCAAATGACTCATCCGTCTCAAAACTCTCCAGAGTTACACGAAGGAATAACCTGAAACCATGCAGCCATGGAAACGCCTCACAGGTGTGCTAGGCTCCTCCCACCTACAGGTGGTCAAGTCAAACGAAGCACCACCTCACTGATGCACACAAAACATCTCATAACGCAGGTGCCGGTGTGCAGGCCACGCCCTGTCCTGTTGGACACGCTGGCTTATCTTCTCCCGGTACCCAAGGTCTCCTATCCTCTGTGTGAGTGGTGAACCAGCCGTCTGACACAGCCTGCTTCAGGTCACGTTCCTCTGCTGCCTAAACGCGTCTGGTTCCTCTCTGTTTAGTTCACCTCTGTCCGACGGCCTAGCCCTTACCGCCACAGCCTTCCAACCATGCTTTCCACACACCTGGAATTTCCCATTTCTGTTCTGACCCGGACCCCCTCACAGGTCACCGGTCACCACTTCCTGACCCGAACCCCCTCACAGGTCACCGGTCACCACTTCCTGACCCGAACCCCCTCACAGGTCACCGGACACCACTTCCTGACCCGGACCCCCTCACAGGTCACCGGTCACCACTTCCTGACCCGAACCCCCTCACAGGTCACCGGTCACCACTTCCTGACCCGAACCCCCTCACAGGTCACCGGACACCACTTCCTGACCCGAACCCCCTCACAGGTCACCGGTCACCACTTCCTGACCCAAACCCCCTCACAGGTCACCGGTCACCACTTCCTGACACGAACCCCCACACAGGTCACCGGTCACCACTTCCTGACCCGAACCCCCTCACAGGTCACTGGTCACCACTTCCTGACCCGAACCCCCTCACAGGTCACCGGACACCACCTTCTGACCCGAACCCCCTCACAGGTCACCGGACACCACTTCCTGACCCGAACCCCCTCACAGGTCACCGGACACCACTTCCTGACCCGAACCCCCTCACAGGTCACCGGTCACCACTTCCTGACCCAAACCCCCTCACAGGTCACCGGTCACCACTTCCTGACCCAAACCCCCTCACAGGTCACCGGTCACCACTTCCTGACCCGAACCCCCTCACAGGTCACCGGTCACCACTTCCTGACCCAAACCCCCTCACAGGTCACCGGTCACCACTTCCTGACCCGAACCCCCTCACAGGCCACCGGACACCACCTTCTGACCCGAACCCCCTCACAGGTCACCGGACACCACTTCCTGACCCGAACCCCCTCACAGGTCACCGGACACCACTTCCTGACCCGAACCCCCTCACAGGTCACCGGTCACCACTTCCTGACCCAAACCCCCTCACAGGTCACCGGACACCACTTCCTGACCCGAACCCCCTCACAGGTCACCGGTCACCACTTCCTGACCCGAACCCCCTCACAGGTCACTGGTCACCACTTCCTGACCCGAACCCCCTCACAGGTCACCGGACACCACCTTCTGACCCGAACCCCCTCACAGGTCACCGGACACCACTTCCTGACCCGAACCCCCTCACAGGTCACCGGACACCACTTCCTGACCCGGACCCCCTCACAGGTCACCGGTCACCACTTCCTGACCCGAACCCCCTCACAGGTCACCGGACACCACTTCCTGACCCGGACCCCCTCACAGGTCACCGGTCACCACTTCCTGACCCGAACCCCCTCACAGGTCACCGGTCACCACTTCCTGACCCGGACCCCCTCACAGGTCACCGGTCACCACTTCCTGACCCGAACCCCCTCACAGGTCACCGGTCACCACTTCCTGACCCGGACCCCCTCACAGGTCACCGGTCACCACTTCCTGACCCGGACCCCCTCACAGGTCACCGGTCACCACTTCCTGACCCAAACCCCCTCACAGGTCACCGGTCACCACTTCCTGACCCGAACCCCCTCACAGGTCACCGGACACCACTTCCTGACCCGGAACCCCTCACAGGTCACCGGTCACCACTTCCTGACCCGAACCCCCTCACAGGTCACCGGTCACCACTTCCTGACCCGAACCCCCTCATTGGTCACCGGTCACCACTTCCTGACCCGAACCCCCTCACAGGTCACCGGACACCACTTCCTGACCCGAACCCCCTCACAGGTCACCGGTCACCACTTCCTGACACGAACCCCCACACAGGTCACCGGTCACCACTTCCTGACCCGAACCCCCTCACAGGTCACTGGTCACCACTTCCTGACCCGAACCCCCTCACAGGTCACCGGACACCACCTTCTGACCCGAACCCCCTCACAGGTCACCGGACACCACTTCCTGACCCGAACCCCCTCACAGGTCACCGGACACCACTTCCTGACCCGAACCCCCTCACAGGTCACCGATCACCACTTCCTGACCCAAACCCCCTCACAGGTCACCGGTCACCACTTCCTGACCCGAACCCCCTCACAGGTCACCGGTCACCACTTCCTGACCCAAACCCCCTCACAGGTCACCGGTCACCACTTCCTGACCCGAACCCCCTCACAGGTCACCGGACACCACCTTCTGACCCGAACCCCCTCACAGGTCACCGGACACCACTTCCTGACCCGAACCCCCTCACAGGTCACCGGACACCACTTCCTGACCCGAACCCCCTCACAGGTCACCGGTCACCACTTCCTGACCCAAACCCCCTCACAGGTCACCGGACACCACTTCCTGACCCGAACCCCCTCACAGGTCACCGGTCACCACTTCCTGACCCGAACCCCCTCACAGGTCACCGGTCACCACTTCCTGACCCGAACCCCCTCACAGGTCACCGGACACCACCTTCTGACCCGAACCCCCTCACAGGTCACCGGACACCACCTTCTGACCCGAACCCCCTCACAGGTCACCGGTCACCACTTCCTGACCCGAACCCCCTCACAGGTCACCGGACACCACTTCCTGACCCGAACCCCCTCACAGGTCACCGGACACCACTTCCTGACCCGAACCCCCTCACAGGTCACCGGTCACCACTTCCTGACCCAAACCCCCTCACAGGTCACCGGTCACCACTTCCTGACCCGAACCCCCTCACAGGTCACCGGACACCACCTTCTGACCCGAACCCCCTCACAGGTCACCGGTCACCACTTCCTGACCCGAACCCCCTCACAGGTCACCGGACACCACCTTCTGACCCGAACCCCCTCACAGGTCAACGGTCACCACTTCCTGACCCAAACCCCCTCACAGGTCACCGGACACCACTTCCTGACCCGAACCCCCTCACAGGTCACCGGTCACCACTTCCTGACCCGAACCCCCTCACAGGTCACCGGTCACCACTTCCTGACCCGAACCCCCTCACAGGTCACCGGACACCACCTTCTGACCCGAACCCCCTCACAGGTCACCGGACACCACCTTCTGACCCGAACCCCCTCACAGGTCACCGGACACCACTTCCTGACCCGAACCCCCTCACAGGTCACCGGACACCACTTCCTGACCCGAACCCCCTCACAGGTCACCGGACACCACTTCCTGACCCGAACCCCCTCACAGGTCACCGGACACCACTTCCTGACCCAAACCCCCTCACAGGTCACCGGTCACCACTTCCTGACCCGAACCCCCTCACAGGTCACCGGACACCACCTTCTGACCCGAACCCCCTCACAGGTCACCGGTCACCACTTCCTGACCCGAACCCCCTCACAGGTCACCGGTCACCACTTCCTGACCCGAACCCCCTCACAGGTCACCGGTCACCACTTCCTGACCCAAACCCCCTCACAGGTCACCGGTCACCACTTCCTGACCCGAACCCCCTCACAGGTCACAGTGAGAGGAGATGCGGCAGCACTTAACCCACACCCGAGGAAGCTACATGAAAAGGGCCCAGCTGGGGGGTGAACCTGTGACCTTCTGCCAGAAAAACACCTGTTCTAACCAATAGAACAAATGTGCCTGGCTCAAGAGCTCCTAGGTAACACAGGGAAATCTGATGATTTAACCTAATCTAGAAATAAAGCTTGATTATGTGTGGCTGACCTTTCCAAGGAAGTGTTTCCGGAAGAGTGTCGCTGTTGTGTTACATTCCAGCTTGGTGCGGGTGTTGGGAGACGGCGGCCGGGGCAGCTCGGTGCCGCCCAGCTCGTGGTTTGTCCCTTCGATCCAGTAACCACCAAACTGTGGCAACAGGATGAGAGGGAAGGGGCGCGTTCTCCCCAGCACCTGTTTCAGAAGGCAACAGACACAGGCGTTGGACCAGACAGCACTGACCAACTGTAGGATGAAAACCTTTGCTTCATACCTCGTGGACGCTTGGATACGGAATGTAATCTTCTTCAGTCTGAAGGAAAGACATGAAACGTGTTTACCTCCTACACTTCCACCCCCGTGGGACAGGCTCTGCACAGCTGTTCAGCACAAGGTTACCAGAGCTTACCTTGAGAGGTGGAGGAAAGTTGCACCTCTGCTCATCCATCCTGCTGCCCTGTGCAAGAAGAGCCGCAGAGTCACTGACAGACGTCCACAAGCAGAGACAACAACCCAAGACAAAGGATCTAACTCACATTTCCCAGGAAACAAGCAACAAGACCAAGTAAAAAAGGACAGATGGGAAAACCCGGAATAAGATACAAGATGGGAACGGCGCAGAGTCGAGAGTGGCTGCAAGGAGCATCGAACACAAAGCAGACGTGTGGAAATCTAACCCAAGCTCAAAATGTGTGTGTGTGTGTGTGTGTGTGTGTGTGTGTGTGTGTGTGTGTGTGTGTGTGTGTGTGTGTGTGTGTGTGTGTGTGTGTGTGTGTGAACTTGTCTTCATGTGTTAAAGTGGACACATTTTGGCCTTAACCTGTACTGTGTGGGCGTGTCCACACAACACCAAACCCCCTAACCTGGTTTTAGGGGTTTTAGTTAAGGTTAGTTCAGGTTAGTTCAGGTTAGTTCAGGTTAGTTCAGGTTAGTTTAGGTTAGTTTAGGTTAGTTCAGGTTAGTTCAGGTTAGTTTAGGTTTGTTCAGGTTAGTTTAGGTTAGTTCGGGTTAGTTTAGGTTAGTTAGTTCAGGTTAGTTTAGGTTAGTTCAGGTTAGTTTAGGTTAGTTCAGGTTAGTTTAGGTTTGTTCAGGTTAGTTTAGGTTAGTTCGGGTTAGTTTAGGTTAGTTCAGGTTAGTTTAGGTTCGTTCAGGTTAGTTTAGGTTAGTTCAGGTTAGTTTAGGCTTGTTCAGGTTAGTTTAGGTTAGTTCGGGTTAGTTTAGGTTAGTTAGTTCAGGTTAGTTTAGGTTAGTTCAGGTTAGTTTAGGTTAGTTCAGGTTAGTTTAGGTTTGTTCAGGTTAGTTTAGGTTAGTTCGGGTTAGTTTAGGTTAGTTCGGGTTAGTTTAGGTTCGTTCAGGTTAGTTTAGGTTAGTTCAGGTTAGTTCAGGTTAGTTTAGGTTTGTTCAGGTTAGTTTAGGTTAGTTCGGGTTAGTTTAGGTTAGTTAGTTAGTTCAGGTTAGTTTAGGTTTGTTCAGGTTAGTTTAGGTTAGTTCGGGTTAGTTTAGGTTAGTTCGGGTTAGTTTAGGTTAGTTTGGGTTAGTTTAGGTTAGTTCGGGTTAGTTTAGGTTAGTTCGGGTTAGCTTAGGTTAGTTCGGGTTAGTTCAGGTTAGTTTAGGTTAGGGTTAGTCTTAGATGGAAGTCACGGAATGGAATGCCTCCAACAATCATGTCATCCGTCCAAAGTCTGACTGAAATAAATCTTCATCACAACAACAACAACAAACACTTTGTTTTCAAACCCATAACTGATGTTGGAGCTGCTGAAAGTCACTACTGACTGACGCGTACGCGTCACCGTGTAAACACCCTAAACTATCTGTTCAGGTGTGGTTTAATACGTCTGTAGAAAGCAGGGGACAGCCAATAAGCACACAGCACCATCAGCCAGAGCTCCAACCAGAATGTCAGCAGAAAGGAGGAGAAAAGGGAAGGGCACAACGTCCAGCTCCTCTGAACACTACACGCCATTTCCTTTGTGAAAAACAGAAAACGATAAGCAGCGCTGGAGCAGCGAGAGGTGCTAGTGAGGTCATCTTAGCGAGCCGAGACAAACCACAGACCGGTGTGTCCTTACCTGCATCCTCTCAATCATTTCAAATAAATCTGGGGTCTGGGGAGAGGGGAGGACATGCTGAGTTGTTGGAGCAGAAGTTCATGTTTCATCAATAAAGCAATGTGTTCTGTTAGTTTGGGTCACGTCTGTCTGCTCGTGCGTTCACTCATTCAGACTACCATAGGCTCTTAAATGATGACGACTTGTGGATGAATCAGGATGCTTTATTTGTATTGTGGCTGGTGCACGAGTGCTGCTCCTTACACGGACATCCTGCAGCTCGGTGCTCCCTGACTCTGCAGAGGACACGTGTTTATTTCATAGCCACGTTAAAAAGGTGTTTCGTGCTGTTTTCTGTTCATGTTGTGGTTAAATGAATGAATGAATGCATGAATTAATGAATGCAGATAACTTGATCAGCTCAATAACCCAACCTCCAGAGAGAAATCGGGCCTTTTCTCTGAAACTCACAACAAGTCAACTTTAGAGTGAAATTGTTTTTGCGCGGCGCCTCTTGAACGAGTTCCACCGCACGACCAGAAGCCTGAACGTTTTCAGCAGCAGACCAACACAACTCACACCTGTGAGCTGTATGAACACGTTTGCAAAGCGCCATCGATGACGGATTCTTGTGAGGCACCTAAAACGGGTCACTCCACCAAAATCACAGCGAGGTTTGTTTTTATGAACCCCGGTCGTAGTTAAGTGTAACGTAAGCACCTGATGTTTTATTTAAATGCATCTGTTCTGCTCTCCACAGGAAACAGAGTGAAGTACTACGGTGTTTACTAGAGTCTGCCTCTCTCCGTGTTCTGGTGTGAAAACGTGACTACGTGTAAAGCAGCTCTGTGTTTGATGCTTCACTGCACCAGAAGGTTCTGGACACGTTTTGTTTATTGGCAGAAAAGCCCTGAGCGATCCACAACAACCTTACACACACTTTCTGTTGTTGAGCTGAAATTTGATCCGAAACAGGTCCGACTGCTGCAGCTGAAACCAAACTCGGGACGGGAAGAGCCGCTCTGTCGAAGACGAAGGGAATCTGTTCCAGCCCCTACGGGTGACCCGAACCCAGCTGATGGGAAGCATCGTGTACGAAGTTTGTTCGTTTCCATCTCTGCACAGTTCCTCCAGCTCTTCTGGTGTTGTAGTCTAAATTAAAGAATGCAACACCCGCACGTGTCGGCTGACATCAGAAAACATCACAAACAAGTGGTCAACAACAACAACAACGACGACGATGCGTACCGGTTCTGCAGCAGCAGGCTCAGCCCGGAAAGCCTGGCACAAATACTGTGTGTACAGAGCAATCATGTCTAAGCTCTGTGTGTGTGTGTGTGTGTGTGTGTGTGTGTGTGTGTGTGTGTGTGTGTGTGTGTGTGTGTGTGTGTGTGTGTGTGTGTGTGTGTGTGTGTGTGTGTGTGTGTGTGTGTGTGTGTGTGTGTGTGTGTGTGTGTGAGTAAAGTCCTCCACCATGTGCAAACAACAGTCCGCCACAAACCCAGAAGGTAAATAACTCTGGCTCTGACCACGAAGCTGCTGTGGTGTCTCCGCGCTCAGATTCAACTGGAAGTGCAGATCTGATTCAGTCTTCGCTAAAACTAACACGTGTTCCTGGCTCTTCACTTCAACGCTGCTCTAAGGAGTTTTGCACCTGCAACCTATTTAATTGCATTCCTCGTCTAGCATGGCTTTCTGGTAATACGGCTACTTACACTGCTGGGTTTCTTCCAGTGTGTCTTGGTCACCGTTGGAGCACACTGGTGCTCAAGTCTTCCAGCCATAGCTACCTGCAGGTTTTTAACGTGGTTTCAGTAAGTCTGGCTCTGGCTGTCTGTCTCTGTGGCCGAGCCGTGACACCTGAGGCGAAGCTGCATCCCTGCAGCTGTCCAACAGAGAGGCTGGAGACGAGCTCCACAGGCTCCGCCAACAAGGAGGTAAACACACGAGGTCAGCCGCTAGACTGTCTCCGGTTGCAAGCAGAGCCAGCTCTGGTGTCGTCCTGTAGAGGGGAGCGATCCTGGAAAGGAAGCTAGGAACGTCCCCCCGTCCACTTGATGTCCTCCCTCTCTGCAGCAGCACGTCTAAACTACAACAGTATCACACACCGACTCGGGCTGGAGGTGGAGTCCAGCTTCCCTGCTCACAGGTAACTGCTGCAACATCAGTCTGTTGGCAAACAGCCAGAGGGCGGCCACGCACTCCAGAGATGGTCACAAGTCATGTTGTCAGAGTCCAACTCAAGTTTAACGTCTTTCAGGTGCACGTCTACCTTAACCTTCAGACTTCCAGTCCAACTCAGGTCTCAGAAGTCAGGTCACAGAAAAGTTATTCATAAAAGCATCTTCTAGTCTCCCTAGTCTCCCTAGTCTAGTCTAGTCTAGTCTAGTCTAGTCTAGTCTAGTCTAGTCTAGGCTGCATGTCATCAGTTCAAATGTTCTCCAGGTCTGTCTTTGACTAACCAGCTTGTTTTATCTCAAGTCCCACATTTACATCTCTGCAGTCCAAGTGGAAGTCACTTGTCCAGAGAAGACCTGAGAGGAGGACGCGTGAGGGCGTCTCCAGGCAGCAGCGACCACACAGGGCCGCCGGTGAAGCCGAGACCTTTCAGTCACAGTCAGCAGCTCCTCTGCTCTCCTCCTCACTGGTAGCAGGAACCCTAACCTTCTTCAGATGCCCAGAGCGTGGACGTCTGTGAGACAGAAACTCCTTGTGCAGTGGGATGCTGCGAGGCAGCACTAGTGACTGATGAGACGGTGTTTTGTTGCAGAACCACACCTTAACCTGATGAAATGATGATGCTTTTAATGCTTTCATAGGTCTGGATGAAGGAGATGCTAAAACCTGCAGATTGACCCGCTTTCTGACTAAAGCCACACTCTCCTCTGAGTCTTGTCCCGCTCGGCCACAGTGTCGAGGTTTCATCCTGCACATGTCAGATTCAGCTCGAGTCTTTCATTCTTCTCTTATTTAACGTCAAATCCATCAGCAAATGTCTAGACGCGTCCAGCTAGTCTGACAACAGCAGGTGTGACTGGAAGCTGCAGGGCTAGGGCTCAGGTACAAGCTGATTGGAGAAACCTTATAGAATAAACCTGTCCAGAGTGGGCCTTTATCCTCTTATCATCTCCAACCAGCAACAGATCCCAGGTAGGTTGTCATGTGTCACTTATCCAATGTGCAAAAGCTTCGACTCCTGCAGCCGGATGGATGCTCTCGCTGCCGCGGTACTGAAACCGATGTTGCCTTTTATTTTTGCCTGGATTATTACGACTTTGTCCCTGAAGATGAACACACTGTAAACCTTAATAACTTCACAGAACTCAAACATGATTTTGTAACAGATTACAAAAAATATTTAAGTGATGTTTATAAATATTTCAAGTTTACATAAAATAAAAGTTACATTTGCAGTTGCCTTAAATTATCTCTGTTATCTTATAAATATTCATGTTCCTCGATTTATAATTGGGGAGCAATTCACTCAAGATTTTCAACATTTTCAACTCATATTATCTGGAAAATGTACTTGAAATGTTAATGTTTATTAACTCAAACTTGATAAGTTGATATAACTCAAAAAACTTGTACTACACTAACCAAGGTACGTTGCTCTCAGCACATGACTCACTCACTCACCCAGCCAGTGAGAGTGAAGCATCCAAAGCCAAAGCCAACAACATCCAGTGTGAACCACCGCTGTACAAATGCAAGTGGAACGGCACAGAGTGGTCATTCCTTTGGCCAACCTCCTCGCTTATGGTGCCAACATGATGCATAAAGTAGCACCACACTTTCAGCACTGAATGAAGTAATAACTAAGAACAACAATGCCCCACAATAAACATGCATAAACACCCCAAAATAGAACAAAATAACTAAAAACATGACTACCCACAATGCACCTCACCCACCAGTTCTCTGTTGAACCTGAAATCCATCAAAATTGCTTTTTTGTGCTTGTTTTTTCTATAGATCCACAAATATTTTAAGAAATATATAAGTCTGTTTATCAGACACACTTTAAGTTGACATAAAGATGAAAAGAATAGTATAGAAACATACAATTATAAATTAACATTTTTTGTTCATATTACTCATTCAAGTTAAAGAGACATTATGGAAGTGTGACAGCCAAAACATGTATAGAAATAATAAATGTCTTCTTCATACATTCTCCTGCAATGCCCTGGTCCTGTAGAATGAGCCCTGGCATTTTTACTGTGATTGCCTGTTTTTCTGTAAAATCACAGAAAAAGAGAGATGCTCGGGTCGAGCAGGCTGCTTCATGCGCGTTCACGCTCAGGCATCGCCCGTAGCATTTGCTATCCGTAGCTTTAGCAGCAGAGAGAGAGGCAGTGCCACTTTGTCGCTGTTCCTAACGCCTAGTGACAAAGCTAGCTACATTTCTGAGGACCCTTAGCTACTTTCTGTAGAACTTTCTTCTAGATATTTCCTGCTAATTAGCAACAAAATAGCCGTTTTCGCTCTGAACCGTCCTTTGGATTGATGTTTCAGCTGTCATCAAGGATATAAATGTTACAGATACAAAAGACATCACTGGTGCTTTAAGTCACCTAGTAAGCTGTCGGACTCTCGTGCAGAAGACCTGGGTTTGATTCTGGATGTTAACATAGTTTATTTAGAGTTTCTTTTTTACATTAATGGTATATTTTTTTACAGTAAGATGCCCAAATTTTTATTTGAGACTCGCCGAACGGCATTGAATTCACAGATAAAAAAGATGTGGGTTCAACTTTCATTTTGGAACAATTTTTCAAGCAAGGGAAGGGAATGATCTGAGCATGCAGGAGGACTGACCCGTCATAAACCTTTGTCGGCTGTGCTGAAGAGAAAGCTACAGAACCACATTATTTAATCAATTAGCTGCGTGTTCTCCTGTCCTCTGTCCTCCGGGCCACACACACACACACACACACACACACACACACACACACACACACACACACACACACACACACACACACACACGGGACTGTCTCAGCTGTTATTTTCGTTAAGGAGTGCGCACGTACAGCATGCGCGCCTCGTGCACGAGCCTACTATTGAAGCTGCAGTTACGCTTTTGGCCTGAGGGGGTTATTGCGAGCATAAAAATTCAAAACTCCGTAAAGTCCCTTTAAGTTCTTTACTGATTTATTTAAGTTATGCTCACTAATAAATTTTTTTCAGATTAATTAAAAGTTTTGAGTTCTATTTACTTAAAACAAGGAAAAGATTGAACTCACGCTACACATTTGAGTTCTAAAACCTTTTTTTTATTTATGAGTGTCACCTACTCAATATATTTGATTATTTTCAACATTTGGGTTTACAGTGCAGATTTTTTAAATTTGTTATTTATCACATTTTCTACCCAAAGCGTTGACCACGTTCAAGACACCAATAAAGTAAGACCCACACGAGCCCGAGGAGACCTCCACTCAGAAACGCCACAGCCAGGATTCAAACGCAGCCGTGCTAACGACGGAGCCACCGTGCAGGCCAGGTTTTTATGACGTCATGCTGAAACTGACTGTGGATGGTCCAAACTCCTCATGAACTGTAAATCAGGAAGAACGGAGCCTAGACGAAATCTCTGCCGCCTACTTTGGTCCTCCACCTTTGATGATGACAGAGATTCAGTTTCATCAGCTTTGATGTCGCTCAGCCTCAGACTGTCAGAATCAGGCTGTTTCCCACTAAAATAGGCATCTTATTGATGGAGTCAGTCAGACGCAATAACCACAGAGAGGCTGCTCTAATTACAGAACTTATGCTTGCAGAAGAGAATCGATTCCTAATGAGAAATAAAGACAAGCGCTGAACTGAGAAAGTGTTTCCAGACGGAGGAGACAGGATGAGAAGAGACGTGAAACAAAAGATCTCAGGGGGGCACACAGGTTAGGTCAGGGCTCATAGTTCAGATGAAACACCCCCTTACCTTGTGGAGCGGTGAGGTGGTGTGTGTGACTGTGGGCTCTAGTGGTGCAGACACTCCAGACTCACTCCCATCTTGTTTCCTGCGATCACACAGAAGCAGTCAGTCAGAGAAGGTCACTGTGTTTGAGGTGGACAACAGAAGCTAATGCCTCAGGGGGGAATCAGGAGTGTGGAGCTGTGCTGAAGCACCCAGGAGGTCTGATCTTCTCCTTTTTAATTCAATAGTCCTGAGACTTGACCTTTAATCTGCCATCAAAGCCACAGAAAGCAAGCCTCGATGCGGCCAGCGGCCCCACAAAAGCATCCTCAACAGTTACCAGGGTTTCCCTTACATAGGCGTAGCCGTGGCGGCCCGCCACAGCTGACATCCCACCACCACGCCTACAAGATCCTAAGTTTGATTTTTTTTTTTTTTGCGCTGTTTCCCGAAGAAGCAGCGGGAACTACTATGTTGTCGCTTGTGATTACAGCCGGCAGGCAGCAAGGAGCAGGCAGGGCAAGGTGCAGTTGCAGCATAAGTTACTGAGTTTAAAATCAGAAAGGTAGCAGTGGATATGAAGCTTTTACGTTTACATGTTTCAGCAGCATTAAGATAAACGAGTGTTGACGATCTTGACAGGGTTTCCTCCAGTGCTTACTAGGCCAGGTTCTTCTCCCCCCACCAGGCTAAGCATCACTTATTCATGTAAAATTTATTTATTTTTTCATGTCTGACTTTAACCGTATCTAATACTGTATTACGGCGTGAGCGCAACAGCGACAACTTAAGATCGATGTGTGAGCAGCCTGAGAGGTCGGGTGTTTTCATCTGAACCCTTAAAACCTCCAGCAGGCTACGCTGCACTATTGACGTGTTAGCGCGCGGCGCTAACAACTTAGCGACGTGACATGTCTCGGAGAAAGCGTAAAAACACGTTGGACGCTTCTTCTGAAGCGGGAAAATAACACCTCTTCTTAAGCAGAGCACGACGTCGCCTCGGCTCGTTCACGGCCGAGCCGGTACCGGACTGAGCTCGATAACATTGACCCAGCACAGCCACTGGGTCGTTGGAGCTGCCCCGTGACTGCCTGATGGAAAACCAGCGGGTTTCATCAGACTCGTAGTTTCTTGTTTTTGCTGGGGACCTCCTGTATTTTACCGCTCCCTCCTGCAGTCTTCCCCTATTAACATTTAAAATGATTCTGTAAACTCGTGTATCAATAGAAACAATCTCTGCCAGCTGCAGTAAATGTAGTCTCCAAATAATAAATAAGAGGTGCATTCATCTGTATATCTCCTTTGATCCACATTAGTGATATTTTCAGCACCAGAACAGTGAAGCAAAGAAAGATTCCTGAGTTTGTTATAATTTTATTTATTAGGTGCATCTGACCTGTTCTATTTTTCTCTGAAATGAGATCAGATCAGTGGTTCTATGGGTTGTCTCCTATCTGCACTGGAAAATTTTACTTTATTTAGAGACGTGTCATAATCAACACCCCTTCCCCCCCCCCCCCCCCCCCCCCCCCCCCCCCGCCACAGCTGGAAAAATTCCTAGGGGAAACACTGAGTTACCGTCTGAAAGTGTCTGAGATGTTCACTCAGACCAGAGTCAACGTGGTAACTTCATTTACATCTCGCAGTTCACAAGCTGATGTCTGGACAACGACTCTGAGAAACGATTTCATGTCGGCGTCACGAGAAATAATATCTGCTAGCGGCAGGCGAGGCCGGCTCCCACAGCTGGTGACTAACTTCAGCCATGTGTCAGGAGGAGTCGGAGCTGCAGCCTCGCCTCGTCGTGACATCACAGTACATCCACGTTTGACAAACTGACGACTTGTGGCTGTTTTGGGGCTCAGCCGGCTGGGCTAATGTCGTGGAGCTGTTGGGTCCAGAAGTGAACCGGCTGTACGCCCAGTGAATACGAACTAAAAGATGAAAAACCCTGACTAGCATTAAACTGTAGTTTCACTCGTTTTTTAATTATTTTACACATCTTCCTCTCATCTCAGTGCACTAAAGTTTTACTCTGTAAATGGGTTTTTACAGGTCTACGTTCAGTGGTGCTAGATTCTCCTCGTCTGTGAAGCAACTCCTCCTCCATAATCCTCTACCTCCACCAGCCACAGAGCCAACGGTGCAGACGCCCAGTAAACGCTGAAGCTGCCAGACTGAAGTGATAACGGAGCATTTGTAGCGTGATGAAGGCTCTGATGTGTGGCAAAGGTCTCGTTTGCCCAGCTGGGTCAAGCTGGGTCAAACAGAACTTTTTGAATCCACAGATTAAACCCAAGGAGCCACAATGTCTGCTCAAGATCATAACACCATATCTGCTGTTCCGTCCCAGAAGAAGGACACTTCAAGCCATGATGATAATAATTAGATAATAATTAATAAACTCATTGTTTTATTACTGTTTAAATAATCATCATAACACGATCACTTGGTTCATTATAAAGGTGTTTTAATGACATGAAATGGATTATTATGCTTTGGGTATAATGATAAAAATGACTATAATGATTAAAGATGTGTCACTTATCCAGCTAACAGAGTTCAGATAAACAATAACTGCTTCACATGAGCATGACGCATGAGCAAGCTTCCTTCCGGAGAGAGGGGGAGTGGTCCTGCGAGAGTTTGGTAAAACTAACCGTCACAGATTCAAGATCAGTTCTTGAACCACCTCCACGAGGAAAGGGAACGGCCGTCCTGAACCTCCGCCTGCTGTTCTGTCACGCCGACCAGAAGAGCTACAGAACAAACGAACTAAACCAGCTAACGAAGACCACCAGAGTCACTGATTTCTGAAGTTAGGTTAAAGACGAGAACGTTCATCTGCCAAACGCTTCGTACACCGAGTGACCCAAGAAGACATCCCAGGACCGATCTGGTGGTGCCAGAGGTTTTTCTACCAACCTCGTGCCTGGAGGAAACCCATCTCCACCTGGACACGTCTGATTGGGTGAGGTAGACCTCGACAGAATGCGTTTGATGCTGTTTCTCTCACAATAACTCAGTTATCCACAAAACATCATTTCCACCAGAACGCTTCCATTCCCTCTGAAAGAAACCTTCTGAGGACTTCATTCACGCATCCAAAACTCACCATCCTCATTTTAGCTCCATTCAGTCGCAGGTTTGCTTTTAAACAAGTTTAATATCAAAACTATTAAAGATTGTCATTAAAATTGCCATCCATGAATTGTCACTTTATAATTGTCGTTTCAAATTTTCAGTTTAAAATAGTTAGTAATAAATTTCTTCATGTTTGAACTTGCCTCATTAATGAAACGAAACACAGAAAAGGGTTGCATTTCCAGTTATCGAATGAAAAGAATCTCACTGAATCATCTGTTTAATAAATAAACCTTGCTATTAATTTAAGTATCTTAAATTAAGTATTAATCCGTATTAATCCTAGACCAAGCTCGTTGGTGTATGATCTTCTATCGCTTATATTAATATTTTATATTGATATATCATAGAAGCTTCATACACTAACTAGCTTGTGTCATCCTAGGTCTAGATTCTCCTCGTCTGTGAAGCAACTGCTCCTCCATAATCCTCTACCTCCACCAGCCACAGGGCCAACAGTGCAGAGGCCCGGTGAAACCCGAAGCTGCCAGACTGAAGGGATAACGGAGCATTTAGTGCATATTTGGGTCTGTGAGGGAAAACATGGAAACTGCAGCAGCCTGAAGGAAATATGGATGTCATATTCCTGCATGTGCATAATGTGGAGAAATGGGGGGGGGGGGGGGGGGGGTGACCCAGGGAGACCAAACTGAACTCTTTTCAAAAACAAACAGCTGAAGGATGCAACGAGGCTACAGGGCAGAGCTGTGGATGGGCGGTGATGCTCAGGAGGGACGACGGTGCAAATCCCAGACCACGCTTGTTTTTGCACTCAGACTCAAATGTAGGTGAAGAAAACAGAGCATGAATCATTACCACACAACACGGCCTCACGAGTGGTGCACAACAAGTGAAT
>NC_091750.1:32351924-32356924 GCF_043380555.1 Nothobranchius furzeri | reverse complement strand
CTAACCCCCCCCCCAGGGGACGGGTCACATGTGGAGGACAAAATTCAAACACACACGTGTGTGTGACGACTGATGGGACTTTAACTTTTCAAGCTTCATGGCAGTTTACTTCACACCTCAAATGTTTTTAGAACAGCTGAACAAATAAAAGTAAACTGCAATAAATTGCAGGTTGTAGTTTATTAGCCGTTAACCTCGTTTACTTTTCTAACATCAAACCACCTTAACAGCAGAATTAAAAACTCTAGTTTTTCACCCGTTTAATCACGCTCAACAATGCCATCATAAATGCTTCTCTGTGCAGCAGGAGGTTGGTAATCCAAGTTTTCCACCAATCTGTAGAACGTCTGGTCACTAGAATAACATTTAAATAACTTAAATCTACCTTATTTCAGTAACAATAGGTTTAAATCATGAATGGATCCAAACTGGCTTATGAAAAACTAGGAGACACGTACTACTTTTGTGTTAGCTTGGACTGACGAACAGGCCTAGCTTAATGAAGTTAAAGAAAGTCAGGATTAAATGCGGCGCCTGTGGCTGAGGCCGGCTTATTTTATGAAACTGACTCTGAGACACAGCAGAAAGGTCGTTGTGCAGCTAAACCCGAAAACAAGATGCTCCTCATCTTTTATTTTAAATCATGTCGCCTCCCTGCAGCTGCACCCCCACACACCCCCAAGTTAGACTACAGCATGATGACAGAGGTTCATTAGTAGAAGCGTAGAGCACGTTTTAGTGCTTTCTCTGCTCCAACACACTAGATCCAGTGGTTGAAGCACCTGTGCAGCAGCTCATCAGGTGTTGCTGAAGCCTGTTAATCACCTGCTAATGGAAATCAGGTGTGCTGAAGCAGGTTAAAACTAAAATGTGGACACCGGGTTCTGAATAAATGACAGCAAACAGCACAGACATCTGAACAAACAGCATTTTTTCAGCATAAAACAACACAAAGAAACGACCACCTACCTCTTCACTAACAGTAAAGGAGCCTTCTACAGGTTTTAAGAAGAGTATAAAAGTTGCTCGACATTTCCTAAAGCTTTGATGTAAATCAGGGAATGTAGACTCCTGCAGCACGACGCTAAAGGGTTCTCCTGCTGGGTTTAGATGAGCCTCCCTCCTCTCTTAAACAAATCATCTGAGTTTGCATGTCAGGAAGGGAGTGGCAGCCACATACAAACATTGAATCCATCCATTCTGGTGTCTCTGCAGCCTCCTGAACCCTGTTGTGTCTTTGATTGAGATCATGTTCATAATTGTGTAGCACTTTAATGGGGCAGTTAAATTACATGGAATGTAAATAAAACCAAAATTGTATTCAAAACCATTCAAATCTATGTAATTCTTCAAAGTAAAGAATTTTAACAGAGTTCTTGTAGTTGTTACTGGGAACTGTTCACCTTTTATACGTATAACTGGACTTTTTACCCCGCAGAGGACTTCTTTGTCTGGGACTTTTTGTGCTATCTGCTGAACATGGGGAGAACATGCTAACTCCACACATGCATGAGGAGAACATGCTAACTCCACACATGTAATAGGAGAATATGCTAACTCCACACATGCATGAGGAGAACATGCTAACTCCACACATGTAATAGGAGAACATGCTAACTCCACACATGTAATAGGAGAACATGCTAACTCCACACATGTAATAGGAGAACATGCTAACTCCACACATGTAATAGGAGAACATGCTAACTCCACACATGTAATAGGAGAACATGCTAACTCCACACATGTAATAGGAGAACATGCTAACTCCACACATGCATGAGGAGAACATGCTAACTCCACACGTGTAATAGGAGAACATGCTAACTCCACACATGTAATAGGAGAACATGCTAACTCCACACATGTAATAGGAGAACACGCTAACTCCACACATGTAATAGGAGAACATGCTAACTCCACACATGCATGAGGAGAACATGCTAACTCCACACGTGTAATAGGAGAACATGCTAACTCCACACATGTAATAGGAGAACATGCTAACTCCACACATGCATGAGGAGAACATGCTAACTCCACACATGCATGAGGAGAACATGCTAACTCCACACGTGTATAAGGAGAACATACTAACTCCATACATGTAATAGGAGAACATGCTAACTCCACACATGTAATAGGAGAACATGCTAACTCCACACATGTAATAGGAGAACATGCTAACTCCACACATGCATGAGGAGAACATGCTAACTCCACACATGCATGAGGAGAATATGCTAACTCCACACGTGTATAAGGAGAACATACTAACTCCATACATGTAATAGGAGAACATGCTAACTCCACACATGTAATAGGAGAACACGCTAACTCCACACATGTAATAGGAGAACACGCTAACTCCACACATGTAATAGGAGAACACGCTAACTCCACACATGTAATAGGAGAACACGCTAACTCCACACATGTAATAGGAGAACACGCTAACTCCACACATGTAATAGGAGAACATGCTAACTCCACACATGTAATAGGAGAACATGCTAACTCCACACATGTAACAGGAGAATATGCTAACTCCACACATGTAATAGGAGAACATGCTAACTCCACACATGTAATAGGAGAACACGCTAACTCCACACATGTAATAGGAGAACATGCTAACTCCACACATGTAATAGGAGAACATGCTAACTCCACACATGTAATAGGAGAACATGCTAACTCCACACATGTAACAGGAGAATATGCTAACTCCACACATGTAATAGGAGAACATGCTAACTCCACACATGTATAAGGAGAACATACTAACTCCATACATGTAATAGGAGAACATGCTATCTCCACACGTGTAACAGGAGAACATGCTAACTCCACACGTGTAACAGGAGAACATGCTAACTCCACACATGTAATAGGAGAACATGCTAACTCCACACGTGTAACAGGAGAACATGCTAACTCCACACATGTAACAGGAGAATATGCTAACTCCACACATGTATAAGGAGAACATACTAACTCCATACATGTAATAGGAGAACATGCTAACTCCACACGTGTAACAGGAGAACATGCTAACTCCACACGTGTAACAGGAGAACATGCTAACTCCACACATGTAATAGGAGAACATGCTAACTCCACACGTGTAACAGGAGAACAAACTCCATTCAGAAAAGCTGTGGCCAGGATTCAAACCTGCAACTGTCTGTTGATATTTTCCGCATGTCCTGAGCCTACGTCTGTCAGGAACTGATGTCAGTAACAGTCTGAGGCGTGTCTGAAGATCAGACATGTTATTCTAATTTGTTCCTACCTGTAAAAATGGGCCTAAAGGCAGAAGAGTCAGACATGCAGCATTCCTGTCATTTACAAGAAACATCTCTAATTTTTCCACAATGCAGCTAAATGTAGTTCAGAGACTGTTCTGAGTTGACGTGTTTATTAGCGCTGTTTTAAAGAGCGTGTGAGTCGTGTGGAAGACTCTGGATGCTCAGAAGAGCTCGACCATGTTACAGCATCGTTTTAAACTTCCTGAACACGTCTTAGATCCCTCTGGTGGCTCTTATCAGACCTGCAAGCATTTCTCCCATCAGCTTTGTTTTTTGGGCTTCCAGAGCTCAACTGTTGAATTTCTGAATAACATTTTGGATTTGAGGACACGCGTACCTAAAACACTTTATTTTCGGAGTACTTGGCAGCTTCCAGAAGGGTCCATTGCTGGAGATTGCTGAGGTTAGGGAGCTTAGACATATCTGTCAGCCGAGCACCATGCTTTTAGATCCGGATGATGGACGGTCTGCTCGGACTGGGACTACTGAGATGGGCTGAACCAGGGCCAGCTCGTCACTCCTGTGCCCCCCCCCCCCCACACACACACACACACACACACAGAGGTGGCCTCCTCTGATCAGCCTTGACAGCGTGCTCCCCTGCTATGTCCAGACGATGCAGAGGGAAAGCTCCTGGGAAATCAGTGAACAGAAACAGATGAATGTGAACAGCAACAGCTCCTCGGTGTGTACGGGCTGCCAGGATGACGCGGGCCGGCTGCTAAAAGAAGCAGAATGTTTGTTTCTACATGAAAGCACGCTTGGCATGATCTCCAGTGTTGCTTTAGCTCGAGCTGCCTGATTAAAGAAGATAAGTGAAATCAAAATGTTTCTCTGGTTCCAAACACTCAGAAGTAAAGGAGCGTTGCCCGTCTTTATTTCTCTTGATGGTTCATGTTTGGGAGTCCTTTGATGCTTAAATGAAAAATGAACGTCTCCGCAGTAACGTCTGAATGTGAGAGACAAAGCAGCCCTGCAGGTGCTGTCAGCACACACTCACCCATCATCAGAGCACGCTTTGTGTCTGGATGTTGTGTTCACGGGTTTGGAAGTGAGGAACGGAGCAGAAGCTCTTCAGAAACATCTCAGCATGGCCTTGATCCAGACGACGCTTCGACTCCCGTTTCCTCCCATCGGGGGGGCTTAGCAAGACAGGATCACCACTAATTACAGGCCTCCCACGAGAGCTCCAGGATCATCTGTTTATTGTGTATGACCCAGCAGCTGGAAGATGGTCATTTAACATTTAATCAGCTCCAAAAACAGAGGAATGAAAACTGAAATATTCCTGACAGAATGCGTTTAACGGATTAGGAGCCGTTCTCCGCAGAGTTCCCACGCGGCGCTCGGAGGGATCATCGCCTCTTTGTTCTCCAAACAAGGCAACAGTAACCAGCGCGACTGTACATCGTATCGGTGAACATGAACACAGAAGAAGCCGATCACGTTTTCATCTGGAAGGAGGGATTTACTCCATGTTGTACAGAGCAGCTGTGGCTGATGGACAAGCTAACAGCTAGTCACAGAAGCCGGTTCCCCAACGAGAACAAACATGTCTGTCAGAATCAGCCTAGCAGCTCTGTGACTGTGAGCATTTATAAAGCAGCATCTGCATACATTACTTTACACTTGAAGATCTCAGAAATCAGATGAGAATCAGCTCCTCTAAATCTGAGACCATGGTCTTGA
>NC_091750.1:32319424-32346924 GCF_043380555.1 Nothobranchius furzeri | reverse complement strand
GATGTGTTTGCTAAAGTACTTCATCACTGCAGCAACTTCTTTTGGAGACCAGGGACGCTTTTGAATCCTTCGAGGGCGCTTCTTTTGGGCTTCTTGATCAGGAAATGCTACAAAAAAAAAATAAAAATAAAAATTACTTTGGTAATTATATTCCCAAGAAAACATCCCTACAAAAAGCATACTGCTGTAACCTAGCTGCCAATCCAACTAGTGAGCAGCTGGTTTCTTTCTGATGTATTTGAATGCCTCCATAACCGCACTTCTGATCAACAGACTAATACATCACATTTCTCACAAATATGATAAACATAGGCCTACTGGACTTGTTTGGCAATATTTCTGGTGCAGATATTTGAATCAGCTCCTAAAACCCAAAGGACCACTCCTTACAGTGAATTTAAAATGACACATTTAAAAAAACACTTCAAAAATCTCAAATGTTTTCATTTATGAATCCTGTAACAAAATGCACAAAATGAGTTTAAATTGAATTCCACCTTAATGTCCTCATTTTCCTTTAATGTGTGAACTTCTTCCAATATGCTGTATTGAGCATTGATTTGCTGACTGAGCACTTTCACATTTCCCTGTTTGACAGAACATTCTTGTTATGGACGTTTAATTCCAACAATCTTTCCTGATTAAAGGTAAAACATAAAAAATAAACGTGACAGTGCCACTACCAGGTAGATTATTTATTCTAAACAAACACTGGATGATCAGATCAAATCTGCCTAGCCCAAAAGAAAACACTTAGCTTCCCAGTTGTCCTCTGTGTTAAAGGAGTTCAAGATTATAGCCAAGATGGGTTTTGTAAACTACAGAAACGAACCGGAGTGAAAGACAATATCTGAAAATGCAAGGAAGGATTTAAACAACTCTTAAACCCCATTCAGAACCCAGCCTCTTTGCAAAAAAACTTAATATCTTCACCAGGTAAAATGGCATAACACATCCAACAGTTTCAACTGCCTAGTTTCCACATCTTCACATCAAACTCTCACCAAATTGAGCAACTGATGACCTTTTTTCTGCTCCACACAAAGCCTCTGGTCCTGGTAGGCTCAAAAGAAAGACTCTGCAAGACTGTTCCCCCTCAACCAAGTGAACCTCAAACTATTTCAGGACTTTTCCTATAGTTTGGTAAAAGACAAAAATAACCTAACCCAATCTTTGGCTTAGGACCCTTACAAGTCAGTTAACATGTTTTAACATAAGTTGCTCATTAAAGCCATCATTCCCTTCCTGATCAGTATCCAGTATAATAATTTTGCACCCAAAAACCTTTCCATAAAATCAGGCAGGTAAAAACATGTGAAAAACTAATATCTGATTAAAGGTAAGCTGTGCTTTGCACCGTTAATTTCATAATACTGGCCCAGTTAAATGCATTTCCAAATGTCTGGTTTGCTAGGCCAGTTAATGCTGGGGCAGTTCTAAGTTGAGACATTTGGTTCATAAATACAATAATCTAATGTATGCATGTTTTTATTGTTCCAACATTAATTAGTCTGGTAGATATAGTATTGGAGTGGTACCTTGAGATGTTCCTTCTCCAGGAGAGTCAACATCTATAAACAGAATTCAGAAATGTTAAACCCAAAAAGTGTAGCACTGGTCTGATTCAGTGCAGTTTTAATAACGTGTTGAAAGGCAGTCATGCCATCTGAAGTGTCTGAAGGTTTCTTAGAGGTTAGTGTAGTCCCATGTTTTAAATTACATGAAAGATGCATTGTAAAACTACAAAATATTATTTTTTTCCTCCAACACAATGGCTGTTGATAAATAAGAAAAATCAATATTTAAGTTAGAAGCGTTAGTAACCCATGATACTTAAAATTAGGTATCCTTTTGTTCAAGACTAGAAAATATTAAAAAAAAAAAAAACATTAGAAATTTGCATTTTTTACAGTCCACCACCAGTATTTAATGTGTTTATAAATATTTCTGTAGTGGTGCACAGGGCAGTAAGTCTGTGGGGGAATCCAAAACAGGCAGGGCAACAACAGTGGCACACAGACGGTGCAGGGATGCAACAGAAGCGGATGTGTAATCAGCACTCCAACTCTGATATATGCAGGAGGCGGAGGAGAGAAGCTGAGCTGCAATAGGTGCTGGTGACTGGTGTGCGATGGCTGAGAGAAAGAAGCATGCGAGTAAATAAAGTGGTTATTCTGGGCTTACTGTGTGTGGTGCCATTATGTGGTCATGACCCTGGAGTAGCTGGTAATACTAAAATATAATTACCAGTTAAACTTCACAGCTCATAAATTTTTTAAAAATACACTTATGATAAATCAGTTAATGTGCAAACTGGTAAATGGTCTTACCCTTAGATGTACCTGAAATATCATCAACAGGCTCTCTGGCTCTCTTGCTTTCTGTGGAATAAATGGTGATGAAAGGTGTTAAATAGGCACGTAGCACCTTTTAAGAGAGAGATCACAAGGTGCCTAAACATGGTGCCACTAAAGCCAGCTTGAACAAGTGAGTTTTCAGCTGCTTTTTAAAGGAGACCACTGAGTCCACTGATCTCAGGCTCAGTACACGTGTAATCATTAGTGTGGCAGTTTAGTGCAATTTTAGGGCATACTTTAAATGTAATACTTCAGCCCAAAACCATAATTCCATCTCCATCTTCACGTTAAAATTCTGCTCCACATTTATGTAGAACCGGCTGTGGCTGATGGCCAAGCTGGAAAACGTGACATCAGCAATTTACTACGTGGCTGCACCGCACTGGTCTCCAGATTAGGCAGCCACACCTCCATCTGGCTCAGCCACTCACCTGCTGATTTGACACATTAGCGCTCTGAGCCACTTGCCTCCTTGGAAAAAAAAGCCCTCCTCTCCTTTTCATCTAATGATTGTGGTTAACAGGAAATCCTCCAGAATGCTGCAGAATCTGTGTCTGCTTTTCTCCTCAGCGGTAAGTCTTGTGAGTGTGTGTGTGCACGCATGCGCTTGTTAATGACTTGTTTTTAGACTGAGAAACTCCGACAGCACACGCGGGGGGTTGAGGGCAGGTGCAGTCTCACTGCCTCAATGCTGCCTTCTCGGTCTGCCAGCCGGACTTTCCTCTTTCAGAAGTGTTTTCCTAACAGGAAGTGTGGATGAAATACATCTTCACCCATGCACTGACCCTCACTTTAAATCACCATGTGGAAAGACGCATCTAATGGTTGTGGAAAATACATAAGGGCTGTTTGGGAAGGGTCAAAACATTGACATGCAAAAAACGACTAAAAATGGGTTAAGAACTGTCCATCGCATTATTATAAATTGGTCTGATGAGTCCAGAAGGACCCTGTTCCAGTGTGATGGTGCTTCAGGGTTAAGAAGAGGAGCAGATGAAATGATGCACCCATCATGCCTAGTGCTTACTGTACAGGCCTGTGGGGGCAGTGCCATTTCTGGGGTTGCTGCAGTTGGTCAGGTCTAGGTTCAGCAACAGGATGTGCTCAAAAAATGAGGTCAGCTGACTACCTTACTATACTCCCAGGTTATTCCAACTACCCTAACGGCACGGGCATATTCAAAGATGACAATGCCAGGATTCATCAGGCTCAAGTAGTGAAAGAGTGGTTCAGGGAGCATGAGACATCATTTTAACTCATAGATTGGCTACCAGAGTCCAGACCTTAACCCCACTGAGAATCTTTGGTGTGTGCTGGAGAAAGCTATTGGGCCATTCCCATCTGTACCGGGTCGGCCCGGGCCGGGTAGCCCCAGTCCGCCCCAGCCTGGCCCGGTTGATTCCACACATCCTTGTCTTAAGCCCATGTGGGCTGATTCTACCCACCAATCAGAGGCTTGCTCTAATGGAAGGTGTGAATTTGCTGTCAGCAGTGGGTGTGTTGGCCCTGGTCGGCCTGAAGCAGACCCCCTCGAGAAGAGGGCTGAGAATGAGCCTTGGTTGGCCCGGAAAAATACCAGGCCACCCAGATATGTAAACAACCTACGCTACCCGGCCCGACCCGGTACAGATGGGAATGGCCCATATGTGAAGCAGTCAGACTCTACCATCATCAATGCAAGATCTTGGTGAAAATTAATGCTACCCTGAATGGAGATAAATCTCGTGGCATTGCAGACGCTCATTTAAAAAAATATTTAGAGTCAATTGTTTAAAGTACTTGGTGATGAGCTTTCTTCAGCCGATTCATCATATAAATATGACATTATCAAGTACAAAAACACCAAGTCAGTTTGAAATAAACATGCTGATGGATATCCATACCATCTCTGGTGCCTGGAGGTTCACTGGGTTCTTCATTTGTGCTGCATTCTGTCAATTCCTCGGTCTCACTTTCTTCACCTCCATCAGAGTCTGTCAGGTCAAGCTCATCTGTCATTTTAATTAAAAGTAAATTTAACATTTGAAAACACAAGGAATGTGATTTTCACATGTAAAGACGTAAATAATACCTTCAATTTCTATCTCCTCCAGTGTTTTGCCTTGAAGATCAGAAAGTGCCCCTTTGTCCAATGCAATAAGTAATTTTGATATTTTTGCAAGTTGGGTTGTGGCCTCTGGCAGCCTATAATATTCTCTATGAACACGAATATCATGTCCCAGAAAGTCAGCAACTTGGTCCAGTTCATGGTTTTTGAGATTCAAAACCTGTGATAATGTTGCAACATGCTTGCGTAGTTGTGTTGATCGAAGCAGGTCAGGTCTTTGAGCACCACACTGATTTGAATAAAGCCTCAGACAGTCCTGTGCGCGAAACGGAGTGAGACAGTGGGGTCGAGCAAAGAGAAAAGGGTTTTTCTGTGGCACTCCACACTCTTGTCTTCTGCTGATGAGAATGTTGATGGCTTCCACCATGTCTGGCGACAATAGTACAGCAACCTTTCGCCCCCTCTTACCTTTAATTTCAACACGGCTGAAATGGGCACAGAGTTTTTGTTCAAATTGTGAAAGACCAAGTGCAACATCTTTATGTAAAGGAGATGTGTCCCTCATAGCAAAGGCAGACAGGTGCATTTTAGAAACCTCTCCCCCTCGTCTTCGGTTGAACAAAATTATTTTTGACAGTGTAGTTTTACAAAGTTCTCCATAGGCTTGTGGTGATGGATCGCATTTCAAGGTCTCTGATGCTGAATTTCCAACCTTTTCAAGATGTTGGTGAAGACGTTTAACATCCTCAGTGAACGGGAGAGTGGATGGTTTGTTGAAGTGCTTGTCATCTAAGGTGGTTAAAGCTGTGTGAGACACTAGTTCAGACCACTTAGTTGAGTACAGTTTTTTGAAAGCTTGGGTTGACTTTTTTAGCTCACAGTCTCCTGTCATCAAAGCTTTACAGTTTATAATGTCACAAATCTTGTGCAACGAATGCCCTAACTTCAGAGCAAGGCTTGGCGTTTGGAATGAATGCTTTTCTTCATCAAACCCTGAGACTTTCTTAACAGCTTGGACAAGTGTATGGAAATTTGAAGGCCTGACTGCTTCTTCAAGATTGTATACTGAATAATCTTTGCGCAGGATTAGAAGGAGTCTTCCAACTTCACGTATCTTCTGACGAATATATTCGTGCTTGGTGGGATCTTGGCCATGTTTATTAAAAAATGACTGTGCAAGCTGAAGTATGTTAAAATCACTTCGTACAGCAGTAGCCACTTCATCATCTCTCATCACAGATAAGAGCTTCCAAACACTTTGGGATATTTGTTGACACAAGGATGAGTCCACCATTGAGGCCAAAGTCAAGACCCTTCCACTCTCTTGTTCATCTTGCAGTGGTTTTGCTTTACATTTATGAGCATGTCGCCAGAAGTGCTTGCGAAGATAAAGCCCTTGGCAATAAGTGCAGTGCACATACTGGTTCAAGTCATATATCTTCTTTGGTTTGCGTTTGATTTTTAGCAGTCCACTGCCACTTTTGTAAACCTCAGAGTTGTGTTTACAGTTTCCCTTGTTCCTTAAACGATCCAACTTTAGTTTACGCATTTTCGAATTTATTGGTAGAGCCAAAACTTCAGCAACTTCTGCATGTGTCTTCTCATGAACTTGGAAGTGTCGAGCAAGTTTAGATTGTGGCTTGTCACAAACAAAGCAATAATTTTTCTTCTCAGTAGAAGATACACTAGACGACTGGATGTTCTCCGCATCCTCAGTTCTTGCAGTAGTCTTTAAAGACATTTCTTCTTCTTGAACTTCAAACTGTTCACGTTGTGGTAGCTTCTTATCTGAGAGTTTGTCTGAATCACTTGAAGAGCTTACAGAATCAGGGACATATTCTTCCTCTGACACTTCATCACTTGGGTCACTTTCTTCAGAAACCTTAAAATAAAAGGTTTAAATCCAACATTGTCCTTGAAAAGTAGAGAAACATTTAAAAAATAAATCAAATATTTACCAATGAAGAATCCCTCATGGTGTTGTTGAAACATTTCTCGTGCCAGATAGAGGAACATACTAAGAAATATAGAAAAAGGGGGAAGTATTATGAAAATTATTTTTAAATCCATCAATCATTTCCACACAATTAAAGGATACTCAACAGTGCAAAACTAAAATTTTTCTTGGCAAAACTCCTGCCAAATTGTTTAAAATAATTGTTGGCTTACATCTACATTCATTGTCAGGTCATATCTGACGTTTAAGACAAAAGACAAGTTATAACTAATTTTAAGGTAATCTATCTATATCTACATATACTGTATCTATATATATAAAATCCCAGGATATCTGTATCGTTACCTCTAAAACTTATGAATCACAGAAGCGCAAATCTACAGACAGAAAAATACAGATAGACAAGTGATGAAATCAGCATTTATATAAAGTTACGTTTAACTTAAAGGTTTTCTAATACAATACAAAGAAAATATTTTATTTAACTCAATAATTTATCGATAAACTAGTGTTGCACCAATCAGCTGTTAATCATTATCAACCAATGTCCATTAAAAAAATGATTGTCAAAATCTAATCAAAGCCTTTTAGTGTCCATAACAGCCTATCACTTGTCACTCATACTTTGAAGCCTGCATAGACCATGTCCAGCATCGCAAACATTTACCCTTACTTTTTGAATTTTTTCTCTCTCGAAAAAGTATGTAAAAAAAAATCTGTCTCAAGTCAATTTTATTGTTCCTTTTTTGCCACATAATGTAGCCAGTAGCACTCACAATAGCGACATAGAAACCACTGTGGCCATTTCATGTGATTGACATCCTTATCTGTATCTGTGACCTGAACCTTTTGAAATCAGCAGCTTAAAACCAGATCAAAGTATTCCCATTATCAACTAGAACAAAAACTGAAATTATTAATGGGGGATGGGGGGTGGGGGGTGCAAACTAAACAAACCTCTGCATTTCACACCATCCCATTTTCTTGCTGAATATGGTCCTAAGCAATGGACACATTTTTCCATGCTGGTCATTGAGGATGGGCACAGAACATGTTTGCAGCTCTATATATATAAAAGAAAAAAAAAGTAAAACTTTCAAACAAATTAGAACAATGTGAACAAAAACAAACATTAGAATAGAAACCCATTAATGTTAAAGGTAGTTTAGATTATTGGTTCCTCAACTTTTAAAATCAAAACAAATCCTACAAAATGCATTGATTACAAAAGAAGAGGTCTACCCACCTGGATGTCTTGTGTTGACAAGGGAGATGCTACTGTCACAGCTTCGGCTACGTCGGTGTGACTTAAAACCTTGTGGACATGAAACAATAAGCACATTAAGATATATTCAGAAATTTTCTAGTTACAAACTAAAACATGTACAAACAGTAATGTTAAGTCCTGCCACTGAGGCAATTGGTTAGCCTGAGAATGACAGCAAAGTTACTTCTGAAGTACAAAACTTCTAAATTTTTATCTGAAAGGATCACACATTACAGGACTGTCTACATCCTCAACATCTAGCATCCAATCCAAAATTGTAAGAAATATGTAGAAAGATTACAAAAGATAGAGATCTACCCACCTGGATGTCTTGTTTTGACGCCAGTGGTTCATCGGCTTTCGCGGCATCGGTGAGACTTGTAACCTTGAGGACATGAAACAAAGAGAACATTAAAATCCATTCACACATGGATCAGCCATCACAGAGACTAGGACTTAACCCCACTGGGAAACTATTGGATGTGCTGGAGAAGACTGCGCAGCAGTCAGACTACCATCATCAATGCAAGATCTTGGAGAAACAATGCAAGACTGGATGAAAATAAATCTTGTGACATTGCAGAAGCTTATCAAAACAATGCCACAGCAAATGTGAGCTTTAATCAAATTTGGTAGCGACTTTTGGTTTTGGCCAGGCAGTGTATGTTAGAACATTAAGAGGCATGAACAATAAATATTTTAAGCCATTTATTTTCTAAATTTACTATTGCAGCTTTAAAACCCAACAAGACATTTTGAAATCTGGGGATTGTAAAGTTTAGATGTGTGAATACATCCATCAGTATTTTGCCAGTTCAAAAACACACAGTCCCCTTAATGGTCTTCTCTGATAGGATTAAACATTACAGGGACAGTGTCGACTGCCCCAACATATAAATCCAAATAAAAAATTGTAAGAAACATGTAGAAAGATTAATAGGGCTGCAGCTATTGAATATTTTTGTAATCGAGTACTCTATCGAATCTTTTATCGATTAATCGAGTACTCTAATAAATTACTCTACTGCGTTTTTAAACCATTATATCAAATAGCATTTTATAAAATATGAAATATATCTTGAAATGAGAAAGCACTTGCCAGTTATTCTTCAAGTTTTATTCAAAATTTGTTTTCAAAACTTCAGCACTTCAACTTTACTTCACAGTAAACAAATGTGACTGGCTGCGGCCCAAACAGCACCAGAACCTCTCACGGCGCATGCGCAAACATGGCTCGCCAGCTATTTCCCTATTAACACACGTCTGTTTTAATTTCTACACTTTTCTTGTCTCACACTAACAAGGATTGTCGAAAGCATGTTTGCCGTGGTTATGTCAAATTATACTGACCACAAAACATTTATTTACTTTCTTTCGTTTTCCTCATAAATACCTGTGTCCTCCTGCAGCAATCCTGAGGGACAACAGACATCAATAACACAGTAAAAAGTCTAACGTGTTGTAAAAACTGCTATTTTTAGCTAATTTTAAGTCCGACGTGTTGCTACCAGACGTACGGTGTGAGCTGAAACTGAGTACTACAAATGAAAAAGTCCCACAGTGTCTGCAGAATATATAGAAAAACAGGCCAAAATGCATTATCTTGTAGAGGCTCCGAGTCCACTTGCAGAAGTGACATTTAAAGGTGCTGCAGCATGAAGGATGTGGTGTTGTGGTAGGCTAAATCCATTTTACAGTATTTACACTGGACTACGTTTTCCGCCTTACGACGTGAAAAATGGTCCCACACCTTTGACATTTTGTGTCTTTTTCGCACTCCACCGGGGTCCACATTGTCCACCATGGCATAAAAGAATGTTAAGTTGCGTTCGCTACTCGCGTGTGCATTCAGTGCAGTGTGTATGTGAGTCACTTATTTCGGTCCGGGTTAAACATGGCCACGGGTGATTGCAAAGTCATTAATTAATTAAACATGAATTAAATGAAGCTTCGAGGCAGATAACTTGACTCGAGGATTTTTTGTACTTGAATTATTCGAGGTACTCGAGGAATCATTTCAGCCCTAATTACAAAGGCAGAAAACTACTTACCTGGGTGTCTTGTTTTGATGACAGAGTTGCCAGAGGTTCATCTGCATTTGTTGCATCGTAGAGACTTGTAACCTTGTGCAAATGAAACAAAAAGTGCATTAAAATCTATTCGGAACTTATCTGGTTACAAACTAACACCGGCACATACAGTTATATGTGAGTGCTGCCACTGACACAAAAGGTTAGCCTGAAAACAGTAAAGTAACTTCATAGGTACCAAACTAGTTCACACCAAGAGACCTTTTACACACAGTCCTCATTAATACCCAACAAGACATTTTGAATTGTGAGGACCGTGTAAAAACTGGATGCGAGAACACATGCTCTCCCCATTTTGTTAGTTATACACACAGTCCTCAGAATGTTGTCATCTGAAAGGATCACACATTACAGGGACTGTCTACATCCCCAACATCCAACATCCAATCCAAAATTGTAAGAAACATGTAGAAAGATTACAAAGGCAGAAAACTACTTACCTGGGTGTCTTGTTTTGAGGACAGAGTTGCCAGAGGTTCATCTGCATTTGCTGCATCGTAGAGACTTGTAACCTTGTGCAAATGAAACAAAAAGTGCATTAAAATCTATTTGGAACTTATCTGGTTACAAACTAACACCGGCACATACAGTTATATGTGAGTGCTGCCACTGACACAAAAGGTTAGCCTGAAAACAGTAAAGTAACTTCATAGGTACCAAACTAGTTCGCACCAAGAGACCTCTTTACACAAAGTCCTCATTAATACCCAACAAGACATTTTGAATTGTGAGGACTGTGTAAAAACTGGATGCGAGAACAGATGCTCTCCCCATTTTGTTGGTTATACACACAGTCCTCAGAATGTTGTCATCTGAAAGGATCACACATTACAGGGACTGTGTCGACTGCCCCAACGTATAAATCCAAATAAAAATTTTTAAGAAACATGTAGAAAGATTACAAAGGCAGAAAACTACTTACCTGGGTGTCTTGTTTTGATGACAGAGTTGCCAGAGGTTCATCTGCATTTGCTGCATCGTAGAGACTTGTAACCTTGTGCAAATGAAACAAAAAGTGCATTAAAATCTATTCGGAACTTATCTGGTTACAAACTAACACCGGCACATACAGTTATATGTGAGTGCTGCCACTGACACAAAAGGTTAGCCTGAAAACAGTAAAGTAACTTCATAGGTACCAAACTAGTTCACACCAAGAGACCTTTTACACACAGTCCTCATTAATACCCAACAAGACATTTTGAATTGTGAGGACTGTGTAAAAACTGGATGCGAGAACACATGCTCTCCCCATTTTGTTAGTTATACACACAGTCCTCAGAATGTTGTCACCTGAAAGGATCACACATTACAGGGACTGTCTACATCCCCAACATCCGATCCAAAATTGTAAGAAACATGTAGAAAGATTACAAAGGCAGAAAACTACTTACCTGGGTGTCTTGTTTTGATGACAGAGTTGCCAGAGGTTCATCTGCATTTGCTGCATCGTAGAGACTTGTAACCTTGTGCAAATGAAACAAAAAGTGCATTAAAATCTATTCGGAACTTATCTGGTTACAAACTAACACCGGCACATACAGTTATATGTGAGTGCTGCCACTGACACAAAAGGTTAGCCTGAAAACAGTAAAGTAACTTCATAGGTACCAAACTAGTTCACACCAAGAGACCTCTTTACACACAGTCCTCATTAATACCCAACAAGACATTTTGAATTGTGAGGACTGTGTAAAAACTGGATGCGAGAACACATGCTCTCCCCATTTTGTTAGTTATACACACAGTCCTCAGAATGTTGTCATCTGAAAGGATCACACATTACAGGGACTGTGTCGACTGCCCCAACGTATAAATCCAAATAAAAATTTTTAAGAAACATGTAGAAAGATTACAAAGGCAGAAAACTACTTACCTGGGTGTCTTGTTTTGATGACAGAGTTGCCAGAGGTTCATCTGCATTTGCTGCATCGTAGAGACTTGTAACCTTGTGCAAATGAAACAAAAAGTGCATTAAAATCTATTCGGAACTTATCTGGTTACAAACTAACACAGGCACATACAGTTATATGTGAGTGCTGCCACTGACACAAAAGGTTAGCCTGAAAACAGTAAAGAAACTTCATAGGTACCAAACTAGTTCACACCAAGAGACCTTTTACACACAGTCCTCATTAATACCCAACAAGACATTTTGAATTGTGAGGACCGTGTAAAAACTGGATGCGAGAACACATGCTTTCCCCATTTTGTTAGTTAAACACACAGTCCTCAGAATGTTGTCATCTGAAAGGATCACACATTACAGGGACTGTGTCGACTGCCCCAACGTATAAATCCAAATAAAAATTTTTAAGAAACATGTAGAAAGATTACAAAGGCAGAAAACTACTTACCTGGGTGTCTTGTTTTGATGACAGAGTTGCCAGAGGTTCATCTGCATTTGCTGCATCGTAGAGACTTGTAACCTTGTGCAAATGAAACAAAAAGTGCATTAAAATCTATTCGGAACTTATCTGGTTACAAACTAACACCGGCACATACAGTTATATGTGAGTGCTGCCACTGACACAAAAGGTTAGCCTGAAAACAGTAAAGTAACTTCATAGGTACCAAACTAGTTCACACCAAGAGACCTTTTACACACAGTCCTCATTAATACCCAACAAGACATTTTGAATTGTGAGGACTGTGTAAAAACTGGATGCGAGAACACATGCTCTCCCCATTTTGTTAGTTATACACACAGTCCTCAGAATGTTGTCATCTGAAAGGATCACACATTACAGGGACTGTCTACATCCCCAACATCCGATCCAAAATTGTAAGAAACATGTAGAAAGATTACAAAGGCAGAAAACTACTTACCTGGGTGTCTTGTTTTGAGGACAGAGTTGCCAGAGGTTCATCTGCATTTGCTGCATCGTAGAGACTTGTAACCTTGTGCAAATGAAACAAAAAGTGCATTAAAATCTATTCGGAACTTATCTGGTTACAAACTAACACCGGCACATACAGTTATATGTGAGTGCTGCCACTGACACAAAAGGTTAGCCTGAAAACAGTAAAGTAACTTCATAGATACCAAACTAGTTCACACCAAGCGACCTTTTACACACAGTCCTCATTAATACCCAACAAGACATTTTGAATTGTGAGGACCGTGTAAAAACTGGATGCGAGAACACATGCTCTCCCCATTTTGTTAGTTATACACACAGTCCTCAGAATGTTGTCATCTGAAAGGATCACACATTACAGGGATTGTCTACATCCCCAACATCCAACATCCGATCCAAAATTGTAAGAAACATGTAGAAAGATTACAAAGGCAGAAAACTACTTACCTGGGTGTCTTGTTTTGATGACAGAGTTGCCAGAGGTTCATCTGCATTTGCTGCATCGTAGAGACTTGTAACCTTGTGCAAATGAAACAAAAAGTGCATTAAAATCTATTCGGAACTTATCTGGTTACAAACTAACACCGGCACATACAGTTATATGTGAGTGCTGCCACTGACACAAAAGGTTAGCCTGAAAACAGTAAAGAAACTTCATAGGTACCAAACTAGTTCACACCAAGAGACCTTTTACACACAGTCCTCATTAATACCCAACAAGACATTTTGAATTGTGAGGACTGTGTAAAAACTGGATGCGAGAACACATGCTCTCCCCATTTTGTTAGTTATACACACAGTCCTCAGAATGTTCTCATCTGAAAAGATCACACATTACAGGGACTGTGTCGACTGCCCCAACGTATAAATCCAAATAAAAATTTTTAAGAAACATGTAGAAAGATTACAAAGGCAGAAAACTACTTACCTGGGTGTCTTGTTTTGATGACAGAGTTGCCAGAGGTTCATCTGCATTTGCTGCATCGTAGAGACTTGTAACCTTGTGCAAATGAAACAAAAAGTGCATTAAAATCTATTCGGAACTTATCTGGTTACAAACTAACACAGGCACATACAGTTATATGTGAGTGCTGCCACTGACACAAAAGGTTAGCCTGAAAACAGTAAAGTAACTTCATAGGTACCAAACTAGTTCACACCAAGAGACCTTTTACACACAGTCCTCATTAATACCCAACAAGACATTTTGAATTGTGAGGACCGTGTAAAAACTGGATGCGAGAACACATGCTTTCCCCATTTTGTTAGTTATACACACAGTCCTCAGAATGTTGTCATCTGAAAGGATCACACATTACAGGGACTGTGTCGACTGCCCCAACGTATAAATCCAAATAAAAAATTTTAAGAAACACGTAGAAAGATTACAAAGGCAGAAAACTACTTACCTGGGTGTCTTGTTTTGAGGACAGAGTTGCCAGAGGTTCATCTGCATTTGCTGCATCGTAGAGACTTGTAACCTTGTGCAAATGAAACAAAAAGTGCATTAAAATCTATTCGGAACTTATCTGGTTACAAACTAACACCGGCACATACAGTTATATGTGAGTGCTGCCACTGACACAAAAGGTTAGCCTGAAAACAGTAAAGTAACTTCATAGGTACCAAACTAGTTCACACCAAGAGACCTTTTACACACAGTCCTCATTAATACCCAACAAGACATTTTGAATTGTGAGGACTGTGTAAAAACTGGATGCGAGAACACATGCTCTCCCCATTTTGTTAGTTATACACACAGTCCTCAGAATGTTGTCATCTGAAAGGATCACACATTACAGGGACTGTGTCGACTGCCAACATCCAACATCCGATCCAAAATTGTAAGAAACATGTACAAAGATTACAATAGGCAGAGATCTAACCACCTGGATGTCTTGTTTTGATGCCAGTGGTTCATCGGCTTTCGCTGCATCGGTGAGACTTGTAACCTTGAGGACATTAAACAAAGATAACATTAAAATACAGGATAATTGTCACAGCAAAATTCTCTTAGCGGAGCAAACTTACATATTAATAAAGTACTATAAAAAATATACTCAAAAAAAATGACTTCTTTCTCTACCTATTATTTCAAAGTTGTACAATATTCATGGTAAAAGTCCTAATTCGACATGCACCTTTAATCTCCAGGGCCAGTCAGAATTTCCGTAATCATAGGTTATCTCCTCCCCTGGTTTAATGTCCTTTATGGCAAATAAGCAGAGATGCGGTTGTCCATTTACAGTTATCGTCTTCATTTTGCTGTTTGGGCTCACATGATCATCATTAACTAGTCTTCCTAATGAATCATCCTCCCTTGAGGCATCAACACTGAAATCACAAAACAAGTGACAGGACAAAAAGAAAAAAAATTATATAACTATTTAAAAAAAGTTTTACTTTTGAATGCTTTAATTTACATACCACATAAGTTTTCCATTATGACGAAACTCAAACATGAAGACCTTCATTGCATCATGATAAATCCTTAACCTGTCTTCATATTCCAGTTTGTTTATGACTTCGCCTCGATATTCTACAAGAAATGATCCTTTCTCAAAGTGGCATGTACTGAACACTCCTCGCCCTGAGAAACACCACATTATTTCATTATCAACCCAAAATGATAATCAAATGTAGACCAAACATCTAGCTTGATGACTGACCTTTGAAAGAGTTGATGAATTTCACATCAAATCCATCCTTGTCCTTACCCAAAGCCAAAAACTGCACTGCCTCATCTTTTGGCTTCATTTTCACTCTTTTTGGTCGCTTTGCCATCATGCATCTAAAAAGACAAAAAATTGTGGGTTTTCACAGGAAATCTAAAACTTATACAGGTACTTGATTAATAATCTTCACCAATTTAAGCTAGGTGTGCCCAACTCTAATCCTTGAGGGCCACTATCCTGCATCTTTAACTTGTTTCTCTGCCCAAACACATCTGATTCAATGACTGAATCACCTGTGCAGCAGGTAATCAAGATCAGCAAAAGCCTGCTAATCACATGCAGATCAAAATCAGGTGTTAAAGAATAACCTCAGAAAATCTGCGGGACGGTGGCTGTCCAGGACTAAAATTAATCACTAATTTAAGCATCCTACCAACTTTTCTAATAAATTAAAGATCATTTTATTAATCATTGCATGTTTCCATACACAAAATAAATGACTTAGGTCCTTGTAGTTAATTGATAAAACAACATCCATGATTATTAACTGTTTAAATCATTAAATCTTATACTATTGTCAGTGTCAGTCAGGGCAGCATGAGACACGCATCTGACCCTCTTCACACACCACCTCCAATATCTCAGGCTGAAACAGACAGGCTCAAGTCAGCCCCTGGGACAGCCAAGGGAGGCAGTTTCGCCTGCAGTTCCAGTGTGTCAAGTGCACCGATAGGAACAATTAGCGTGACTGTCCTCCTCTCTCACTGACTACGGTGAGTTAGGGGACGTGACGAGACAGGCCCGGCAAATATTGACTCTTCAAAGAAACCATTTATCAACCTCACCTGTTGACTTCATAAGCTGAACATGTCGCATGCCACACACTTTTGAACGTTTAATTAGCTCATTTTAACTGAGAAAATAAGTTCGACAACCAAGCTGTTTAGCTCATTACCTTGTTAACTGTAAGCTACAGCACAGCTGTTCACAAAGCTAGCTTCAACACAACAACTATACTGAATTAGCAAGTTACAGCTTTAGACAAACAGACCAAAAAACTTAACAAACATTTCTTAATAACAGATAGCGACGAGAGGGTTTTACCTGCATGCATCACTCGCTTGCTAAAAGTCCCCCAGTCCTAATTTGGAAGCTTTCGGAGAAGATGAAGAGAAGCAACGTTCATTGGCTGGAATGAGTCATGTGGAAAGGATCAAAGGTCAACCTGCCGATCTTTTTCCTAGAAAAGCTGATTTTCTTTTATTGATAATTAAAAGGATTTGACATAAGAATTTGTTGAGAATTGGTGCAAAATTAAGTAGTGTACCCCCCCTTCCCCCCAAAAAATAAATAAAAATGGAGAGGATATATGTTAAAAAAAAACTTTTCACCCACAGGGGTGGTCTCATCCTTCCAAGCTCAGGCCCTATACCAGAGGCCTGGCAGCTTGAGGGTTCTGTGCAGTATTTAGCTGTTCTTAGAAGTGCACTTTTCTGGACTGAGATGTCAGATGTTTTTTTTCTGGAATCTGCTTCAGCCACCCCTGCGACCCTGCATAGATAAGCAGGTTCAAATAAAGGATGGATCTGCTTTAGCCACTCCTCCACTTTGGGAGGTAACTTCTCCAAGTGTCCTGATGACCACGGGCACCACCAACATATATGGAGTATATATATATATATATGCTCAACAAATGAAGGGAACACAAAAGATAAGACATCCTACATCTGAATGAATGAAATTTTCTTATTAAATAATTCTTCCTTTTTATAGTTAAATGTGCTCACAACAAAATCACAAAAAATTATCAATAGAAATCAAATTTATCAACCCGTGGAGGTCTGGATTTGGAGTCACACTTACAATTAAAATGGAGAAACACTACAGGCTGATCTAACTTTGATGTAATGTCCTTAAAATAAATCAGAATGAGACTCAGTACTCTATGTGGCCTCCACGTAAATATATGATCTCCCTACAATGCCTTGGCAAACTCCTGATCAGGTGGTGGATGGTCTGATGAGGGATCTCCTCCTAGACCTAGATTAAGCACCTGCCAACTCCTGGACAGTCTTTGGTGCAACGTAGCAGTGGTGGATGGTGCATTGATGGATGGCCTCCTTCACGTCTTCTGGTGTACTGGTCTGTCTTCTGGTAGTGCCCCCATGCTCTGGACACTACACTGACAGACACAGCAAACCTTCTTGCCACAGTTCACACTGATCTGCCATCCTGGTTGAGCTGCACGACCTAGGTGACTTGTGTCATGTTACCACTGGAGTTAATGCGTACAATTTTAAACCTGTAGAAGAAATCAAAGTACCTGGAAGAAACCCACACATGCATGGGGAGAACACGTAATTCCACGCAAAAAGGTCGCAGCTGAGTTTGAAACCTGCAACCTTCTTGCTGCAAGGCAACACTGCTACAATAACTGCACCACCATGCAGCCATATGTAAAAATTAGACAAGAAGAAATCATTCCAGAACTCTGTCTACCTTTACTTTTTATTAAGTTCCATGAGTAAAAAAAATTCCACAGGGAAGGTGCAGATCTTTTTAATGATATACTTCCCATGATAACAAGTCAGGCAGAGGGGTTTTATAGGTTGATAAAGGCTGAGGATCTGGACATACGGGAGGGTGTAGATATTTTTAGGAGCTGAGAAAGATAAATAGGGGCAAGTTTGTATGTGAGAAGTAGTAATTTGTAAATGATCCGAAACTTTATCAGCAGCCAATGAAGCTGCTGGATAACATTGGTAATGTGATTAGAGATGGCTGTTCTAGTAATGATACGAGCTGCAGAGCTTTGAACCAGTTAAAGTTTGTGCAAGGACTTCTGTGGCAAACCAAACAGGAGGGAATTAAAGTAGTAGCGAGAAGTGACAAGACTATTTAATAAGATGGCAGTCGCGTGATTAGAGAGTGACGGATGCAGTTGATTAATATTTCAAAGGAGACATTAGACTGAAGGGGTAACTGCATTGATATTTGAATGGTAGGAAAGGAAACGGTCTAAAATAACACCAAGGTATTTTATGTGGTCCAAATAGGCAACTACAGCGTTCGCAATAGCCATTGAGAATGTTCCAGCCTTCCCCAATGCAGATCTTGTACCCATGAGAAGAACTTGAGTTTAATTGGAGTTCAGCTTAAGGAAGTTTAAAGAAAACCAAGACCTAATGTCGGATATGCAGTCAATGAGTGACAGAGGTGGAAGAAACAAGGACCGAGTGGTGGAAACATATAATTGAGAGTCAACAGGATAACAATGAAAGTTTATGTTAAATTTTGTAAAGATGTACCCTAGAGGGATCAAGTAGCTTATATTACCAGCTCAGTGGCCTTGTGGTAGAGTGTCTCCCCTGGGACTGGGAGAACGGTGTTCAAATCCCGGTCGGGTCATACCAAAGACTTTAAAATTGAAATGATTAATGATTTCCAAGATAGATGGGAGTTCAAACATAGAACTGAGTTTAAAATCTCAAGAAGGTTATCGATGGAGAAGGAAACCTGGTCAGGTGGGGAGAGAAATTGTAGCATATCCGCAAAATCATTCATACAGAAAAGAAAATTGTCCATATTGAGGTTTTTAAGATTCCAAAAGATGATGGAGCAAACAGGCTATGAGGGTGAGAGACAACTTGAATGTAAGAAGAAAATTATTTGAAGAAGAAAATTTGTCAGCGGTAGTCAGTAGGAGTGAGTCCACTTTGATATGTGTTGGAAAATCCACTTATTACTGAAAACCAAAATTATCCAAGAATGAAACAAAGGTACTGGTAGTCAGAATTTACTGTAATCCAGGCATATATCAAAATCTACTAGCATAATGATATTCTGAGATAAGGAAGTCAAATGTCCAAGAAAAGCTAAAAAATGATTCAGAAAATCTTTGGTTTAGGACAATAAACAGATGCAAAAATTGTAGGAATTAAACCAGATATTTGACAGACAATTGATTCCAACGAACCATATTGAGAAACAGTCTGTGGGACAACTTTCATGGTAGAGTATCGTGAGACCTCCTCCGCAGCCTGAGCTATGAGGTTTAGCCTTGTAAACAAACCTTGGTGGCACTGCTTCATTAAGCTGCGTGAAGTCCTGCGGTTGTTTGCCATGTCTCATTCAGAGACATAATGTCAAGCTTATGATCTGTGACAAGATCCTGAAAGAAATTACTCTTACCCAATTAACCGGTGTGCTAGCCACCTTAGCTAAGCTGGCTAACATGCTTGAGTTGCCAATTCTCTCAGGTTGTCGCAGTGGTGGGTCAAGAAGGGGACCAATAGGAGGGTACTGATGCTCGGAAATCCTGTTAAAAGCCTAGCCGGGATCCTTGATGATCGCAGCAGATCCACCATTGAGTAATAATGTAAGCCAGTAGTGGGTTGGATCATCAAGGTCAGAAAACATAAGGCAAGTGTATCGTAAAAAATCATCAGACACATTGTATCAAAACGGTCTATACAAAGTATACAAAGTAATTCAGGTGGAGTTGACACACAGTTAAATCTGCTTTTGGTCAACAACTCAAACAACTGCTATTGTCATTTCGATGAGCCTTCAAACAGCTCTGACACCTCCTATAGTCCCAACAATAGAGACACTATGGTCCTTCATCCCCCCACTCCAGAGCCATCACCATCACTGTGGACTTTATCCACAGCACCCTTCTCCTAATTCCACATTCATGAGGACCCCACATCACACACCTCCACCATGAGGCGGATGTTAGGAAGCAATTCAAGACTCTAAATGCACAGAAAGCTCCTGACTCTGATTGTGTATCTCCTGTCACTCTAAAGTACTGTGCAGATGAGCTGGCCCCAGTGTTTACGGGCAATTTCAACTCCTCACTGGAGGAATCTCATGTGCCTGCCTGCTTCTAGAAGTCCACAATAATCTCCATCCCAGAGAAGCCAAGGATCACTTGATTCAATCACTACAGACCTTTGGCCCTGACATCTGTGGTCATGAAGCCATTTGAGTTCCTGGTTCTCCCCCACCTCAAGACCCTCACAGCCCCCCTCCTGGACTCTCTTTATTTTGTGTACAGAGCGAACAGGTCTGTAGATTATACCATTAACCTGGGACTACACTAGGGTTGGGGCAGATCCAATCCAGTATCGGAATCGGGCTCCGATATGGTCTTAAATCACGGATCGGAAAATTCCGACCCAACCTGCACAAATTTCCGATCCAGAATTATGTCTTGTGAAATGTCTATATAAGACATCCCGGGCTGGGAGGCACAGTCTATGCCCCGAAGGCACAGAGAGATGACAAAATTCTAGAGGAACATGATGAACCTGCACAAGGTACCTAGGCAGCAGTTATCCAGATGCAAATGTACTTGAAAGAACCAACAATGGGTGAGCTAGACAGCCCTTTCCAGTGCTGGGCAGACAACCATGCCCGCTTTCCTCTCCTTGCTGCTGTTGCATTAAAGTTCCTGAGTGCTCCTTCAATGAGTGTTGAAAGTGAAAGACTGTTTAGTACAGCATCCAGTATTGTGGATGAAGAAAGGAATCATCTGACAGCAGAAAGAGCAGAAATGCTTATATTCATCAAAAATAACCTGTCATTGATTAAGTGAGATTAGATGAACAACGTGTAAGTACCTCACGCATTTACTTTTTGTTTTGTTTTCAAGAATAGCTCCAGACTCTTGACAGACTGTTTACTTTATCCAGGTCATCTTCAATGCAAAATCTCCAATGCTTGAATCGTACTTTTCAGATGCACACTGTTGCTGTGTGTTTACAGTGCACTTATTGTACTTTTCTTTAATTCAAAATATTTAACATTTGAAATTTTTATTTTTTTACTGCTACATGAGCAAGGACTTACTGAATTTGTTTCAGATGCACATTTTTGATAGTGTGATTTTATACTTGAAAACTACTTTTTGATGCTACAAAAGACAGTGAACTTAATTTGTGGGGATTAGATGAAGCAGCCCTCTATTTTATTTGGAGTAGTTTTATGGAAGTTTACCCATTTCATTTCATGTTTGACACTTTAAAAATGTGTTACTGCCTAGTGTGATTATTTGGATCTGGGCTGTTTAGTTCAAATGAAAGGGGTTGTTTCTTTGATTGTGCATATTGCACTTGTATCCAGTAACCCTGCCTTGAAAATGAATACATTTCAATTTGAAACATTACAGTTGCTTTTTTTTTTAAATAGACATTTTGTTGTTTTCTGACCTCACTTATCTCAACTTATCTTTTGGGACATGGTGCTGGGCTCTTACTTGTAGAGCTTTCTCACAATTACATATTATTCTTGTAGAAAATAGTTTATTATAGCCTTATAAAATCAACCATAATAATAATCATAATGACATTAAAACAAATATTCCTCTAGTATCGAAATAATATCGGCATCGGTAGGAATCAAAACTCAGGTATCGGAATCGGATCGGAAGTGAAAAAAATGTGGATAGATGCATCCCTAAACTACACTTCATCATGCAGCATCTGGACTCCCTGGGTACCTACGCCAGGATCCTGTTTGTGGACTTCAGCTCTGCCGTCAATAAAATTTTCCTAGACCACCTTCAAGACAAATTGTCCCAGATGAACATGTCTGGCCCCACCTGAAGGTGGGTCACTGACTTCCTGACAGAAAGGAAGCAGCAAGTTAGGTTGGAGGCAAATGTCTCGGACCTGCGGACCATCAGTACCGGTTCCCCTCAGGGTTGTTTTCTCCCCCACTCTACTCTTCTCCCTATAGACCAATGGCTGCACTTCTAACCTCCAGTATGTCAAGCTAACCAAGTGCAGATTACACCACCATCATCTGAATCATCTCGGATGGGGATGAGTCTGCCAACAGAATGGAGGTCAAATGGCTAGTGTCCTGGTACAGCCACAATAACCTGGTGCTAAATGCCTAGAAGACAGTGGATGTTATTGTGGAATTTAGTAAGTACACTCCCTCTATCTGGGTCTGTGATACTTGAGCAGGTTGGACAGACCGCTGCGGATCTGCTGATCTGAGCGCAGCTCAACAAAAGTGAGAGAAATTGGATAAACCTCTAACCTTATAGTAACATTTTGGACAAAATTGCAGCAGAGTATCATTTTACCAGCAGTTATTCAATCCTGAAGTTAAATGTAACTTCTATGAGCAACAAAGCATGAAAAATGAACCCGGAAAGCAGAAAGAAATGTTATTTGTGTTTTAACAAGACGGGGTTTCTTTTGCAAGCGCTCAATTTTTCTGCATTGGCGCTTCAGGCTGCGAATGCTGTCATTAAACCAGGGAGTAGGGTTCCCTGACCGAACAGATGTTGTCCAGAATGGAGAGGCAGTGCTCATTAAACTGAGAAGTTACTTCACAGATACTTTGTTCATAAAGGATCAGGCATTAAAGCAGCTATTTCTGGTAACTCTATTGACCCTGTTCCAGTTCCTCCATCACCACCCACCCTGAGCTCCCTCAATACTGTTTCATACTCTGAGCTGAGTAAGCTTGTTGTGAGGCAGAAGCCATCTGGCTCTCCACTTGACGTTCTGCCACCTCGTCTCTGGAAGGCTGCCTTTCCGTGTCTTGGCCCATCACTTGGTCAGATTATCAATGGGAGCCTCAGCACAGGTGTTGTCCCAGCTGCTTTGAAAGCAGCAGTTATTCGACCGACCCTGAAGAAACCTGGTGCTGATGTCTCTGTGATCGCAAATTACAGGCCTATCTACCCTGCCTTTTACATCAAAACTGCTTGAGAAAGTCGTTTATCAGCAGCTGGTCTCACATTTAGCTGACTCTGATCTGTTCGAGGTTTTTCAATCAGGGTTCAGGTCTGGCCATAGCACAGAGTCAGCTCTACTGAGGGTCCTAAATGACATCTATCTATCACTAGATCAGGGTACATCTGTGGTGCTTCTGTTGTTAGACCTGACAGCAGCCTTCGACACAGTTGACCACGCGATTCTACTCGATCGCTTGGAACGATGGGTTGGGATCAAGGGGTCTGCTCTGGACTGGTTTAGATCGTATCTCCACAACAGGACATTCTGCGTTAAACTGGGTGATTTTTTCATCTTGGGAGGGGCTCTGCTGGGGGGTCCCGCAGGGATCGATCCTTGGTCCTCTTTTGTTTGCCTTTTATCTGCTACCTCTGGGGTCAATCTTTCGTAAACATGGCCTATCATTCCATCTCTATGCTGACGATTTTCAGATTTACTCTCCATTGTGTCAGGAGAAAGGTCACTCTATCCAGTCCTTTTTGTCCTGTCTTAACGAGGTGAAGTCTTGGCTAATGGCCAACGTTCTAAATCTGAATGACAGAAAGACAGAGCTCATTGTTTTTCACCCCAACAGCAGGAATGTGGATCGTTATGTTGATCTTGGCCCTCTTTCTCCCTACTCAAAACCAGTTGTTACAAGTTTGGGGGTGAAACTTGATGCTGGACTTAAATTTGATGCTCACATCAATTCTGTGATCCGGTCCAGTTTCTTTCACCTGAGACGCCTTGCAAAAATCAAGCATATGCTGTCGAGAGCCCACCTGGAGCAGGTACTGCATGCCTTTGTAATTTCTGGGCTTGACTACTGCAACTCTCTCTATGCAGGGTTGTGTCAATCATCACTGCGTCGCCTACAGGTTGTGCAGAACAGCGCAGCCAGGTTCCTGGCTGGGACAAAGAAACGGGACCACATCAGTCCGGTTTTGGCCTCCCTGCACTGGCTTCCGGTTTGCTATCGCTCACAATTCAAAATCCTCGTCTTTGTTTATCATTTCTTCCAGGGTGGTGGTCCCCCCATCTAGCCACACTCCTGAACAGACACTCCCCATCACGCGCTCTGAGCTCCTCTGACCAAGGCCTGCTCGCTGTCCCTCGTTCTAGGTGTCGTACTCGCGGGGACCGGGCTTTCCCAGTCCTAGCACCGTCACTCTGGAACCAGTTGCCACCCTCAGTTAGGCTGTCCCCATCTCTGCCAGCCTTTAAGACCTTCAACTGAACCATGTTCAGCGCTTTGGGCTTCCTGACAGGGTTGCGGAAGGCGCTTTATAAATAAAGCTTTGATTGATTGATTGATTGATTGGTTGATTGGTTGATTGGTTGATTGGTTAAGGAATCTGGGTCGTTATCAGAAGAACACGGTGGATCAAAAGCAGCAGAAAATTTGCTAGCTGTGCTCTCATTAAGAAAACAAGAACTAACCATACAGTGAGCAAGAGGTGGGGACGCAGAAACTGACAAGTTAAAGAAAATGCAATGTTGATCAGAAATATAAACGTCCTCATGGCAAACACTGTCAGCATTTAAACTCCGGGTAAAAACAAGGTATAGAGTGTGTCCCCTGGTGTGTGTGAGGTCAGAAACATGCTGGGTAAAACTGAAGGAGTCCATAAGGCTGGAGAAATCCATGACAAAGTGGTCTGAGGGATCATCAACTTGGATGTTAAAGTCACCAACAATCACCAGTCTGGACAGCTTCACAGTGGAGGATAGAAAGTCACTAAACTCCTGAAGGAAAGAACTGTTTGGACCAGGTGGACAATAAACCACAGCACAGTAAAACGGGTCCTTACGCCCAGCTTTAATCAGCTGCTGTTTAAAGGAAGCAAAGTGACCAGAGGTTGTAGAGCTACATTGAAGATGGTCTCTGAAAACAACAACTAGGCCTCCACCATGACCAGAACCTCAGGGCTGGGTAAGAAAAGAATAACCACTTAGGTAGAGTTCAATCAGACCAAAATAATCAGATGTTTGCTGCCAAACTTCAGTCAGAAACAGAAAATTTAGGTTTTTAGAGAGAATTAGATCATTAAGCAGGAATGACTTATTAACAGAGCGGGTATTTAATAGAGCGATGCTGAGTGAGGTGGAGGAATCAGAAACTACAAAAGTAGCTGGAGTTAGTGGATGTAGATTAAAAGGGTTAGATCTACGGTGTTTATAAAAAGTACTCATGGAGGGAACAGGAGGAGAAACCACTGTAGAATGAGGATAAACAGACCTTAAAAAACTTGGGCGGAGAAACCGCGATGCAACGCGGCCTGGTGGAAATGCGGAAGTGGTGCTCAGGTCGCCAAACAAAGGACTAGAAGCTAGAAGATCGTGCTGATGTTTACTAGTCAAACCATGCTTTAAGACAAGTCTTATTCTCACCTGGATTCCTGCTCGTTTACCTCTTTTCCTCATACGTTTTCCCGGGAACGGATAAGCATCGCTGGAGGCGTCTTGGCAGGAATCATCATTTGGCTCCGGGCCAGCTCGCCGCTCACGTAAACAAACAGGGAGGTAAATCTTCGGTGCATCTTGGGCGATTGGGAACAAACAGATGGACGAAAGAGTCTGGCGATCATAGGAGAAGGTAGCAGGGACACTACGGAAGTGGATCGCAGACAGGAGCAAGGTGGAAAAGAGGAGGTTAGTGGAGAAAAGTTTGAAAAAGTGGCAGGTGATCGCGGCTAAGCCAAGCACAGGCACCATCTTGTTACTGACCTAGGGCATGACACTGTTTCTGTGATGTGAGTTTCGTCTCCTGCAAATAGTGTGGTTTGGCCCTCACAGCTCATGCCACTGTGGCCTATTGTCACGACCAGTGGCCCGGTTTACCACCACGTAAACACCACTCCAACCTCATCTCAAGATCTCTGAGTCCACCAATCAGTTCCAGGGGGAACATTATCAATTATTATCAATTCATCATGTCTGTTGAACAGTCATCCACCGGGCAGAACATGTTCCCTCTAAGCCGGAAGGGAAAAAGAAGGAACACACACATATAAAAAAAATCACTTAAAACATGTGGCTATCCTAATTGGGCGTTTATAAAGTCAGCAAAGATTCACAGAAAAGAAGACCAGACACCAGCGAGGGAGGATAAGAAAGACAGACGCAACAACCTTGTCATCCCCTATGTAGCCGGTGTATCAGAGAAACTCAGGAGGGTTTTCTCCAAACACAACATACCAGTGTACGTCAGACCCAGCAACACACTCAGACAGAAACTGGTTCACCCGAAAGACAAAACTCCTAAACACAAACTGAACAATGTGGTGTATGCTGTACAGTGCAGCAAGGAATGCCCAGACCTCTACATCGGAGAAACCAAACAGCCACTTCACAAGCGCATGGCACAACATAGAAGAGCCACCTCCACGGGACAGGACTCAGCAGTTCATTTGCATCTAAAGGACAAAGGTCACTCTTTTGAGGATGTCAACGTTCACATTTTGGACAGAGAGGACAGATGGTTTGAAACAGGGGTAAAGGAAGCCATTTATGTCCACTGTGAGCAACCATCTTTGAACAGAGGCGGTGGTTTACAACACCAACTGTCTGCCATCTATAATCCAGTTTTGAGATCCCTTTCCAGATGCCTCAACGCCCACGCATATCCTGGGCCATCTGATCTCAGGAATTCACATGATAGGGTGGGGCCAGGCTTCACAATGAGCTCACCTGAAACTCTGGCTAAATAGGACCCACACCCACCCTCTCACCTTGGCTCATGTGTTTTTGTAGAAGATCATCAGGGGGTCTTTTGTTCCCTTTTCGGGGTGAAACTCCCACTGGGTTTGAATCTGGGACTCTCCACCATTTGACCTTAGAACTGACAAAGCCTCTCGGATGAGAGGTGAAACGTCTTCAAGCAACAGAAGTCCAGATGCTTTTCTTTCAAAGCTCCTTAGTCATCCACAAAGCACATAAAATTAGGTGATAATCTGAAATTGCATCAGGGAAATTAAAAGAGGCACTGTTTATAATAATAATAATAATAATAATAATAATAATAATGATAATGATAATAATTCAAGACTCACCCATATGTTTTGTGCTGTAGTTCCTCCCACAATTTATGCTAATGGGTTTCAAAGCATTCAGTTCATTCAGGAAAAAGCCGGCTATGTCACGATCTGCCCCTGCCTTCCTGACTGTGTTCCTCTCCTGCCCTGATTACTTGTTTATTGGTTTCACCTGCCCTTGTTAACATGCCCAGGTGTTCCTGATTTTCCCCAGTGTATTTATACCTCCCGTCTCGTATGTCCTGTGTCAGATCATTGTTGTCGTTTGTTGTCACCTTTGTGTTTGTTCCTGCTGTTCCCTTTCAGTAATTAAATTCGTTTTTACGTTATCTGTGCCTGCTCTTCTGCCTCCGGAACCCACCACCACACATGGTCCACCATCTCCACCCGCAAAATGTGACAGGCTAGGATTTTTGTTCTTGATATCTTTGAAGTTAGGGTCCACAGACACTTAACATTTTTCTTCTTGCAGCTTC
>NC_091750.1:32306924-32314424 GCF_043380555.1 Nothobranchius furzeri | reverse complement strand
CTTTAGCCACCTCCTCAATATTTGATCCTGAGTAAAACAGTGTTGTATCATCTGCAAACAGAATGGTACCGAGTGTCTTAGACACATTTACCAAGTCGTTAATAAACAAAATGAACAGTTTTGGTCCGAGGACCGACCCTTGTGGCACTCCACAATTAATACCACATAGTTTAGATTTATGCTCCTTTATCTGAACAAACTGTTTCCTTTTTTCTAAATAAGTTTTAACCCATTGATGAGCCACGCCTCTTATTCCATACTGACTTAATTTTGGAAGTAAACTAGAGTGATCAATGACGTCAAAAGCTTTTTTCTAATCAATGAAAACACTAACAAAGTCATTTTTGCTGTTGATATTTTATCCGTTAATTCCATTATTGCCGTTGCTGTGGAATGTTTAGTTCTAAACCCGTATTGTTTATTGTTTAAAATATTAATTTTGTCCATGAATTTATCCAACCTTGATACAAAAACTTTTTCCAGTATTTTATAAAACTGTGGAAGCCGTGACACCGGCCTGTAATTATTGAAACTATGTTTATCACCACTCTTGAACAAAGGAATGACTTTCGCTGTATGAAGAGTTTAGCTAAAGTGACCAAGTATTGAGAAAGGTGTCCGAGTGTCTGTAAAATCCGTAACAACAAACTGAAGCTGTAACCTGTAAAAGGTTGTGAGGTCTTCTTGGATAAGAAGGTAAGAGCGTCTCTCAGCCAGTAGAGGGTGCTGTCTGTGCACAAGTAAGTAAGTAAGTAAGTAAAGTTTCTTTATAGAGCGCCTTTCACAGATATAAATCACAAAGCGCTGTACAACATGAGTAAAATCAGGGCAAATACCTCAAACCAATAAAAACATCATAAAACAATAGCAGTGACAACAATAGTAACCAAAATCAGGAGTAAAAACAAAGTGAAGGTGTGAACAAGAACAAAGCCATCTTTTAGAATATTAAGGGTGGGAAAAGCCTGGATGAAAAGGTGAGTTTTTAGATGTTTTTTGAAGACTTCTGCAGATTTCAAGAGACGGAGATTTGAAGGTAGACTGTTCCAAAGTCTGGGGACAATAGTCTGAAAGGCCCTGTCCCCTTTGGTTTTCAGTCTGGTTCCAGGAACAGCCAGGAGGTTTCCAGATGTGGATCGGAGGTTCAGAGAGGTGGTGTGTGGGGATAAAAGCTCAGATAGGTAGCTTGGAGCCTGGTTGTTAAGAGAAGGCAACCAACCCTGATGTTTACGAGGTTAATCGTGCTGATCTGGGAACAGCTTTAGCGCCTATATCTGACTGTGGGAGCTTCATCCATCCTGTTTGTGATCTCTGACCGGTCTGACCATCACGACCAGGATGAGTGAGTGTGTGTCCTGGTGAATCAGAACGTCCGAGCACCTCTGCAGCGAGAAGCACGGATTTTACTTCCTGTTCAGTTAAATCTGATGTTTCTGTCCAGGGTGTGTGTGTGTGTGTGTGCGTGTGTGTGTGTGTGTGCGTGTGCGTGTGTGTGTGTGTGTGTGTGTGCGTGTGTGTGCGTGCGTGCGCGTGCGTGCGTGCGTGTGTGTGTGTTACACACAGCAGTTAAAAGCATCTACAAGTTGAAGTGAGGATAGATTCAGCTGCTCTCAAGCCTCAAAGCAACTGACACAGTTTTGGGTTTGTGAGATCTGTCCTGAGCCTTCAGCTAACTCTCAGATTTTTGTTTCCATGACAACCACTTGGCGGTTAATAGCTTGCAGAGAGCAAAGAGGGACATCACAAGCAGTTCTGAGGTTCCTCCCTGTGCTGGAGTCCTCCACAAGGTGGCTAGCTGCTGTCTGTCCCTTGTTATTTCCTCTTTTTACTCCTCATCCCCAGGAGACAGACCAGCACAGTTCTGCTTTTTCTTAGCTTCACACACACACACACACACACACACACACACACACACACACACACACACACACACACACACACACACACACACACACACACACACACACACACACACACACACATTATATATATCGATAATGACCCTATACAGTTGTATGGAGGACTCCAGAGCACTTTACACTAGTGAGTCAGTCACCTACGGTGGTGAGCTGGGGGGGGAAGTGTCTTGCCCAAGGGCACAACAGCAGCATGCTCTGGTGGGAGCAACGCTCTGATTACTGGACAACCCGCTGTAAGCCCTGAGCTACTGCTGCCCCGTGTGGAAGTGAGCGGCTGGATCTGCTCACACATGAACGTGTTGGTTCCAGCTTCATGCGCCACAGTGGAGGCCTTAGGCCACTGAAGCAGAGAGGCGCTGAAGGAATTCGTGCAACAACCTGATGGAACTAGACGTCTGCAGCACGAGGCTTCCCAGAAGGAGGAAGCGGTAAGCCTTCACTTATCTGTTGAGGAATTCTCACAAGAAAGAAGAAGTGGCAGTTTCACTTTTTGTTCCAGCGTCACCTCGTTTGAGATTTCTTGTGGTCGATTAAACGTTCACATGAAAAGAAGGTTTATTTTGCTCTTGCTTGTCTGTAAGCTCATTTATGGCCCACTTGCTCCTTTAGCAACACTTTTATTTGCCCATAATGGAACATTCCTGCAGCTATTTGAGGCATGGTGAGCCCTGATCCGGATGTTGTTTGTTCTTTAAGATTTCATCCCCACAGATCTTCACTTCAGGTGAAAATCCAACTTTTGGGTGAATTTGGTGTTCGGGCCTCACTCTGAGATCAGACCAGGTTAGGGTTCGGTTGTCTGAGTGAGACCCTCCACCAAGCGTGTCTCTGAAACGTGACATCACTGTGTCTTTAACACAAGTACAGAGTACTTCATAAACACACACAGCTGCTGTTTGTTGACTAAACGGTTGCATGGCAACACAACGCTTGCACTGGTGCATATTCACAAGGAGTGTGTCTGCAGACAGATGAGTAACAGCTGACACACACACACATTCTCATCTAGCATACCAGCACAAGTCACACCAGGTCATCACCAAGTGCCTGGACCTGTAGGAGCCTCCCAGAAGCTTTAAAGAGCCTTTTAGTTATGTTTCATGGACACTTGTACACGAGGAGAACAATACCGAAACACACAATCGGTGCCATTTCTCTGCTTCTAGTGCTTCATTTGCTCCAATTGAAGCCAAGTGACAACAATAACATGATCATGAGATAAGCCGTCTCATACAGGAGCTCTGGGGACTATTAACTCAGATCGGGCCACAAACACCTCGGTGAGCAGGAGCTCAGGACCTTCACATAATAATCATTCCAATTCAGGTCAGTTCATTAAGCCAATCAGAAATAATGTGTCCTATATGAATGTCAGTATAAACTTAAACTGTTAGGTTAAGGACTGTTTGTGATACATGAACGTTATTTTAGTTAGAAATGTTACAGTAAAAGTGCTTGTATTGCGGTCTCGGCTCGTATGTTCGGCCGCTCGGTGTCGTACTTCTCCCGCTACGTTTCCCCCTGATTTTAATAGAAGTTTGTATTTTAGGACCAAAAGAGAAAACCAGGGAATTTATTAAGCTTAGGACGGAGATGGACCACATGATCACCGGAGCAAAGTATTCGGCGGCTGTGGCATGGAGGTACAATAACGTCTCATATTTTAAAAACTGGTTTCAGTTTATTTTTTTCTGCGAAAACATGAAAGGAATAACCCGTTGTCCTCTTTTCTCTTCCTGTTTCTTTTCTTACATGTTTGTTATGACTATTCTGGAGAAAATGGGCATCCAGGGGAAGGTGCCAGCGATGACCAGCTTCTGGAGCTGATCAGGGAGGACATGAGGCTGCAGAGGGAGGCAGAGCAGCAGAGGGCCCAGGAGAGAAGGACGAACTTTGCTAGACAAAATGGTTAATAAAGATTAAACATGTACATATAAAAGAAATATCTAAATAAAATCAGTTCTGCATTAAACTCTTGAATTTTATTTTGGTTTACAAATGAGAATTGTTTACTAGAGGGTATCCGCTGGGTCTTAAAGTCTTAAAAGGTGATAAATGGGTTTTGGTCAAATGAAGACCCTTAGAAAGGATTAAAAACTATTATCACATCTTTGCTCAGGCTCAGCTTGTCGAAAGTATTTTCTCTGAATTAGCTCTCCAACAGTCAAGGAAATGATTAAAGATCTAAATAAAACTTCCAGCTCCATCGTTTAAAGTTCCTTCTCCCTTCTGCTCAGCGGTTCCACGGTTGCTAGGCGACGGAACGTCCGCCGAGGGAGAGGCGGGGATTCATGAAGGCTAGGCCTGTCCAAATTCACAGCCGTAAACATCCGGTCTACCCGGCCGACGGAGGACCCAGCCCACGTCGGCCGGGTAGGCTGGGTCCTTCGAAGGATGCAGACCCTGAATTGAGACACAGCCTCTGACTCGAGTCAGCGACTCGATGCGACCTGCTTAATGAACTGAACTGTAGTGGATTGTTTGTGAAGTGCCTTGAGATGACTCTTGTTGTGATTTGGTGCTGAATAGAATAGAATAGAATAGAATAGAATAGAATAGAATAGAATAGAAAGCATTTAGCTGGAGGAGAAAGCAACAGAGCACGGACTCCTTGCTCTGCATGATGGTGGTTCACCTCCACAAGTCACATGGTAGCTCTGGTCCTCCACGCAGGACCCACACAGGTGTAGGCTACGTAACGTCTAACTGTTCACAGGAGCACCTCTTTCTGCCATGATGGACGTCCACATAACTAACTGTGTGTTTGTTCACTATAGTGAAGTCCGAGTGGTTCCACAGAAGCTGTTTCAGCGTGAAGAGCATCTGAACTCGGTGTTGGAGCAGCAGCCGGTCCCGGTGAGCAGCCAGAGCTGGAGGGAATCCGGACTCCAGGCTTTTGAACCAGCTCCAGTGTAAAATGCAGAGAAGTTTATCACACATGGCAGAAAGTCAGTTCTGACCGAGTCACCAACCTGATCCGGTCGGTGAACAGCAGGGGAAGTAACAGCATCATGACTGTGGGTTTGGTGGTTGTGTTCAGGGGGTGATCCCATTTAAATACCCAGAGTCCCACCCACGGATCACATGTAGCTTCATTCAGGTTATTCTCCACTTTTCACACGTTCACGCCTACATCACCACAGATTCTCTCACCCTTCTGGATTCATCTAAAATTAGACCATGCAGACAGGCTCACGAGCTCCTCACTGCTGCACGTTCACCAAACAGCAGCACCCAGGCAGAGAGAAACGGGCACCAACAATAGTGAACGTGACCAGATCTGGACGTCAGGTCATGTCTCAGCCTCGTGTGGGCCGATCGAGCTCATTCAGCCCACAGAAATCAGCACAAAGAGGCTAAATGTCCTCATTTAGACATGGGACAGTAGGATACAGCGTTAATGAAAACACACACACACATGCACACACACACACACACACACACACACACACACACACTGTGTGAAATACACAGGTCTCAGTTTGTGCTGAGAACACAAAGTGGAACAGCAGCAACAGGCTGTTGTTACCCGTCTGAAACTGGTGAGAAGCACACGTGTGTTCAGAGTCCATGAAGGTGGAGGTGTTGGCTTTCATACCACCTGCTAGCTAAAGGCTGCCTGGGCTGCTATCATAGCTGCTGGGGTCTCCACATGTTCATTGTGTGGACAGGACATGGTTTAAAACAAAAGATCTGCACTTGTACAGCGCCTCTCAGAGTCAGAGGACTCCAAAGCGCTTTACACTACAGTGTATCATTCATCCATTCACACACACTGATGAGCTACGATGTAGCCACAGCTGCCCTGGGGCGCACTGACAGGCGCCACCGGTCCCTCCGACCACCACCAAAGGGAATTACAGTGAAGATCAGCACGTCTGTGATGTTTTCATCATGATGACTGTAACCAGCAGCAGAAACTCCCTCTGACGTCTGAATGTTTTAACTAAACATGTTTAGAGTAAAAACTATTAAACATCACTCAGGGACAGACTGGTGACTGGAGCTTACTTATCGTTGTCTACACATGGCACATGAATACAAACGTGACCGTCGACATAAACATGAGAGGAGGACCCACTGCGTAGGCACAGAAGAGCCTGTCGTTGGGCTGCATCTGCTGTTTGTTCTGCCGCTGCCCCAGAAGGGCACTCGAGTGTGCTCCTGTTCCCCGGTAGGCCTGTAGGACCGCGTGATCATCTTAACCATGCAAACATCGCTCTTTCTCAAACAACACCGATTCCTCTGTAGTGAGATTCAGGTGCATTACGCAGAGATGTGTCGGCATTGACAGACATCCCACTCGGTCTGGTTTACCTAAAAGGACGTCCGTTTCAGATCACATGACCAGAGAATACCAATTATGTCTGAAGCTGTTTCAAAACAATCTTTATCTTTCCACTCAGCTGATGCTGAACAGGCCTGACGAGCATTCCTTCACTGTCCTATGGAGCGTTACAACACAGGGCGTTATTGTTCAGGACGCCTAAAGGTCGCCTCACTGAGGGTGCTGCTTCATCAGCGCCAGCGCCATGAGACAGAGCCACAGCGTGTCATGTGAAACACGGACATGTGCAATCCCACAACATAAAGGACAGCAAATGTATCTGAGGAGTAGGGCTGCACAATATATCGTAAATATATCGTTATCGCGATATCAGCATGCGCAACACGCATATCGCAAAGAACAGATAAACATCGCAGCGAATGGTCAGCTCAGATGTTTGCTACGCATGATGCCTTCTGTCAAATGGAAGCATGATGTTTCTTTAACAAATCAAACTGAGCTCTTCACCCATTGGCCAATTGGATGAGTTCTCTTGGGTTAGAGTCCCACCCCCGAGGCGGACGGCACTTCATTTTAACGGTTAGCAAACACCTGAGTTAGCGTTGTTCTGCTCTTTCTGCTGATCCTGCTTTTCCCGCTGCAGTTTGCTTATCGCCATGGAGATGGAGTTGAAGATGCCATCATCCAGCTGCGTCAACCAGCCCACTGTCATCTGGACAAAGCAGGCAGCACTGGGAGGGTCATGTTCTTTGATGTCTCCAGTGCATTTAACACAATCCAGCCTGATGTACTTTGCCAGAAACTCCAGAAGACACAGGTGGGGCCTCAACTATCGCCTGGATTAAAGACTACCTGAGAGACAGACCACAGTTTGTGAGGCTGAAGAACTGCACACCAAACCAGGCCATCAGTAACATTGGAGCACCACAGGGGACTGTACTCTCACCATTCCTTTTTCACCCTGTACACCTCAGACTTCCAGTACAAATCAGAGACCTGTCATCTACAGAAACACTCAGATGACTCTGCAGTTGTCGGGTGTATCAGAGATGGACAGGAAGCTGAGTACAGAGAGCTGGTGGAGCGCGTTGTGGCATGGTGTGGAAAAAATCATCTGACCTTGAACGTGAGCAAAACAAAGGAGATGATTTTAGACTTCAGAAGAAACAGGGTGGAGTCAAACACCGTTTCCATCATGGGAGAAGAAGTGGAGGTGGTTGAGGAACACAAACACCTTGGAGTTCACCTGGACAACAGACTGGACTGGAGAAAGAACAGCGAAGCCGTTTACAA
>NC_091750.1:32294424-32301924 GCF_043380555.1 Nothobranchius furzeri | reverse complement strand
GCCTGTAGCGAGTTCCTTCCACATCCACCAGGTACGATCTGGGACCCACTAGCTGCAGGCAGACTCCTCTTCTCCGCTTGCCTGTCCTGTCGCCGGACAAAGGCTTCATCCTGATGTCCTGTCCAATGCTCAACTCCGGCAGGTCCCTGGCTGACCTGTCGTACGAGCTTTGTCGTTTGATGCTTGACCCGTAGTCTTTCTGGAACACCGGCGACCACCCTCGGCTCCAGAAGCCCGTCAGCCACTGGAAGAGGGGTTCTCAATCTGCGGGCCATCAGCCTCTGTGATGGGCTGCTTGACATGCCCTCTGATGGTGTGTTCCTCCACTGTAGGATATCCAGCCACGGGTCATTACCTGCACAATTCGCCGTCTTACACAGATTCTTTACTTTCACCGCAGACTCTGCCTTTCCGTTCGCTGTCGGATACCTGGGCGAGGACATGACATGGTCAAAGTCCCATTGCTTTGCAAACCTCCTGAACATTTCACTATCAAACTGCGACCCCCCATCAGTTATTACACGGTCTGGCAGCCCGTGCCGCGCAAACTGGGCCTTGCATCGGAGTACTGTGGTCTCTGCTGCCAGCTCGTGGGCATTATGTAGTGTGACCTCTTTAGAGCTAGGTTCAGTGATTATGGGTCGATACAAAGTTTGTCCGGCTGCCTGACTATCACCATGCTGCTGATCCAATCGGTTGGCTCGGACACCGAAGCTAAGTGCCCATCTCGCTCATGCTTGTCCAGCTGAGCTTTGACAGCCTCTCTGAGAGCCACTGGGACGTTGCGTGGTGAAGCCTGCACTGGCGCTACATCCTTGTCTAACACAGAATGAACCTCCCCTGGGAGCGCTTCGACTGGCGCATTAAAAACATCCTCATAAGTGCTGATCAGGTGCTGCCTAGTCAGTGGGCCTGGGTTGCTGTGCTCAACCAGAAGTAGTTCCTTTGGTATGGTAGACTGCATTAATCCTAAACGTTCGCATGTGTCGCCTGACAGCAGGGGCCTCTGGCTGCTCCTCACTATCTCAAAGCTCAGCTCATGGTTTTTTTCTCACTACACACCCAGTGTTGAATATGCCAACCGATGACATCGTCTGGCCTGAATATAAAACTAGTCTGGTCTGGCTTGGTAACAACACAGCCTGAGGTGCTAGTCTCCTCATGTCCTTCATACTCATAACGTTGCAGGTCGTCCCCGAGTCTAGCTGGCACCTCTGAAATCCTCCATTCATCCTAATGTTATCAAACCACTTTGTTCCACATCCCTGCACTGACCCAATGCTCTCTGTAGTGTAAATGTGTGCATCCATGTCTGATGGGCTCATATCTTCAGGGCCTGCGGGTTCTGCGGCGTTGACTTGTCTGTGGGTCAGACCTCTCTTCATGCACACTTTTGCAAAGTGTTGTGCCGTTCCGCAGTGGCGGCAATTCTTTCCATATGCGGGGCATGAGTCTCGTCCGCGCCGATGTCTGGTCCCACAGAATCTACATTGCATGTCCTCGCCCGGCCTGGGCGTCTGTTTTCTGAGACCTGTCATGTCCCGGTTCAGTCCATGGCCGCCGGCTATCGGTAGCATACACTGTCTCCGGAGGTTTATCAAGTGACATCGCTTTTAGACCCATGTCGGTCAGCTCAGCGGCCCGACATATTTCTATGGCAGAAGCAAGGGTGACTGCTCTCTCTCTCTCTAAGCAGACGACGCCGCACAGCTTCACCACATAAGCCCAACACAAGTCTGTCTCTTATTAAATCCTCTTTGAGGTCTCCGTACTCACATGACGCAGCTTTCTCCCTTAAACATGCCACAAATGCATCGATGGGCTCACCTCCGTCCTGCCTGCAGTTGCTGAATACATATTTTTCAAATATCACGTTTCTGGCCGGCTTAAAATGTGCACCCAGAGCGTCGAGGATGACTGGGGTCCTCCGCCTGCTCCGCCGAAAGTCCCAAGTTGTGTTTGTATATGTGTCGGCACTCATTGCAAGTGCAAGATCGGCTCGGGGTCCGTCGACTGCCGATGACGTCAAAGTAGTTGACTGGCTGAACATGAACCTTACGTAATCACGTTACGTTGGTATCACGTTACGCTGGTCCAGGAAAATGTTTCTGTTGGAAAGATGGACAACTTTTACTAAGAAATCCATCATTACCTCTTTGAAAATACACTTTTAGCATAGAGCTGCATGTATATTAGGGCTGAACGATTAACTGCATGTGCAACTAAATTGCGATGTGACAAAAGGAGATTTTCTAATCGCAAAGGCTGCAATTTGGCAGCAAGTGGTTAGCGCAATGCTAATATACATGGAAAAACCCATAGGAATGCTAATGCTAATATCACCGATTACATTATTACAAATTATGAATTAGAAACGTGCCAAATGATTACATTTGGAGTCTAATAGAAAGTAAAACTACCATCAATCAAATAAGTACAGACAGGTATTTTAGTAAAGCCAGAAAACTTTTAACTCCAGAGTTTTGGCTAGCAGCTATGAGCGTAGCTGAACTACGCATGGACAAGACGTCAAAAACTCTAAACACAAAATACTTCAATAAACGGGACACACTTCTTTCCTGCAAATACAATTTCACAGGTGTTGCTAATACCTATGATCCTTCAAGGGATGTGCTCAAAGAGGAGTTCAACATTATGAATACAATATAGTGTTTTATTTTACAAATACCATTATAAACACAAACTTACGTCTTAAGAAACATTATTTTAATAACGAAACTGCCAAATTATTTCCAACAGTATAGGTGTGTAGTGTATTTTGTCCGAGTGGGTTTGCCGTACTTTGACGTCATCGGCAGTCGAAGGACCCCGAGCCGATCTTAGACCCGAGCAGATCCTGTACCGACACCGGCTTTAAGGGATTTTTCTCCTCAAACGTCTCCGGCGGTGAACACAGCAGCACCAGGAGCACCGTCAGACAGGAAACGGTAGAAGGACCGTTGCTGTAATTACTGAGGATATGAGTGACAGGCAGAAATGTGAGCTCTATGACTGTGTCAACAAAAATGCTGCCGTAAACCGCGACAAGCTGACGAACCCTGGAACAGATCAACAATCCACCTGCTGAAGTCACACGAGCCTCGCTGCAACCAACCAACAAGACAAGTCTCCAATATTTCATCAAACATCCAACGTGGTCCGTAGCAATGACTTCCACCCATCTTCAGGTCCATATCTGTAGAACTATGTCTGTGTCGCTCAGCTGTGGCTGCCATGACTCAGACTACATGTTCAGAGTGGAGATAGGTGTTCTGTAGCAGGCGAGAAAAGTTCCAGCTCTGCTGTGTGGAGGGCTCTGCCCCGCAGCTTTCATTCATGCTTTCACTTCCAGACCTTCTGAGGCCATCACCAACCCAGACACGCTGTTCACATCTGAACCCAACCAGATGATCCACTAATGGTACTGTTGGTCCTGTAGAACCTGAGCTGTGTCCCAACAATGCGTACAACAATACTACACACACATACTTTGATGACGTCACCATACACTGTGAGTACTTTGTCAGTACACATGCCGTGAGCATGTATGAGAAACCCGACAGCAGCAGCAGTGAAGCCACGGGAACGTCTGGTTTGATGAAAGATGACAGCAGTTCCCTGCATCCGACACTGGCTCCGGTTCTGCTGAGTCATCAGAGCCACAAACAGAAACACGCCGAAGCTTACCCTCCGTAGGCTCCGAAAGTGAAGCTCCTCTTTCTCTGCGGCATGCCGGCGAGCCCGTCCACTCACTGCTGATGCAGCCAGCACTCGTTTCACTACGCTGACTGAGCGTGTTTATGTGTGTGACTCAGTGTGTGTGTGTGTGTGTGCTGCTTCCACTCCCCGAAGCCTGGCGTGCCCTGCCTCCTCCCCATGCACACGCCTCCTCCACTAGCACGAGAGAAACATGGGGGGTGCTGATCTAGTCTCCCAGGAAACAGGAGAGCAGTGAGAGTCAAAAGCACGCAGCTTCCAGTGGTTTTCCTGTAAGATGACTCTGAAGTAAGACCCCCCCCACACACACACACACACACACATGGCAGAATGGCCAAAGGCAAACATCTCCGAGGAGACGGCGGCGTTTCCTGGGCAGTAACACGAGCTCAGCCCTCCTCCGTTACTGTAAGGCAGCTTGTCAAACAAGACTTAGACGGCAGACAAAGTGACCCAATCAGAGCTCCGCTCCACTCCTGACTAATCTCTCCAGCAGGTGATGACCTCTGCTGTAGCCTCCGTAGACAGGAGGACATGTGAGTGCACACCTGTGCTGTTTGTGCAGAAGCAGCATCGAGTCTGGACACCGAGGCTCTCCTTCAGCCGACTGCTGAGTCAGAGGAACGGCAGCAGTACGACGACAGGCTGCAGCCTCGTGGATCACGCAGCTATCACACACCGTCTGGTCCAGGGCTTTTGCACCATGATTCTTGTATTGTACACAGGACAGCAGCAGGTTCCGTCTGAATTCACTAAATCTGACCCCTTCAGGACCCAAAAGAGAAGCACTGTCGTGTAGCCAATCAGAGTGCTTCCACACAAGCACGGTCAGGCGGATCTCTACAGCTAAACAAACAGCTTCTTGGATGACTTTGTTAGCGATGTGCTCCATCTTGTGCTAATTGAACTGGACGGGTTTTTGGCTCACTGAGACTTGACTGATGGTCTGATCGTGATCATTGATTGGATTAGCTGTCGGTTGTTTGTAGCCAACACAAGGCTTGGCCCTGATGGTACCGAGACCCTTCAGACTTTTCCTTTAACCCACCTGCATTGTTAATCGGGCCAGATGGACCTCAGGGGCTTATTTATTTATTCAATTGGGAGTTCACCTCTTCACCCTTGCCAAGGGATCATCTGTCAGCCATGTTTAACCAGCGCTGTCCTGACAGGCCAGCGGAAGGGCTAAGAGAAGACCTTGGTGGTGATGTTGTAGATGAACTCTAGATCAGATACCATTTTATTTCAAATATCTGTGACCTGTCAGTCCAAAACGTAAAGGTGCCGTTGGTTTAGTGTTTAGTAGACAGTTCTGGGATGATGATGATGATGATGATGATGATGATGATGTCATGAGCGTGTTTGAACAGCTACTCTGAGCCAGCAGGTGCATTCTGTTGGGTTTTCCCGTCTCCTCTGAGCCTCGAGAGGACTCCTGTGTTCATCACAAATTAAATCAAAAGCTAAAACCTCTGATGACCTGTCGCCCATTTACCAAAGATAAGGACTCCAAGAGTTCTGGGGAAAGTTCTGTGGACTGTCAGGACCCAGTAAGAACTTTTGGAAGTGTGTCCTGTTCCATCTGGACTCAAGCTAACACCAAGACATGGTGGTGCTAGTGTGATGGTCTGCTGCTGCTTCAGGACTGGACCACATGCTGGAACATGAATTCTGCTCTAGCACAACACACCCTGAAGGGGAACGTCTGACCTTTGACCTCCTCCTGCATGGATAAAGTGAACATTTCTACAGAAACAGTGGGCCAGAATGCCCAGTCAACCTCTCGCTGGGGCCAGGTGCGACTTATTGTGTCTGGACACAAAGCTGAACTTCAGAGGGAGACTCGTTGGAGGTAAAGGAGGTGAAGACCGTTTAAAAAGATCTCAACTTGGCCGGTTCTGATTGGAAGAATGCTGTTTTACATGCTGCACTTATTTCAGCATGGATGCTAAAGCTAGCAAATGGATCTCTGTTTCTCCTAACGGAGGCCCTTCTCACGGGGCTGAAACTTAATGTGCGGTGTTTTGTGGTTCTTTTATATCAAATGCACATGTTGCTTTGTTGGTTTTTCACAATAACTGTGTTGTGAACGAGTGACAAGTAAACAAACTAACTGGACATTGACTCACAGACACCAAAAGGATCTTTCTTAAAGGTGTTTTTGTGTGACGAGCCATTGTTTAGATCCTTCTCCTCCTCAGTCTGACTTTATTTAGCTCCACTTTGTTGATTCAGCGTGTCGGTCGTGGTGCTGCCTTCAGTCTGCCCTCCTGACAGTTCAATTAGCTAAAGCAGCTGAGATGTTCCTGAGGCATCTGAGTGACTTCAGCCCCGACAGCTGGTTGTATCATATTTCATTTCCATCGTGGTGGCGAAGTGGGATCAGCCTGGTAGGTAGTTGTCATGGTAACCTGGGTTGATCATCTCTGACACCTTGATACCGACCATGGACAGGAGTCTGGTGACCAGCTTGCTCACGAAGCCCTCGGTCAGGACGTTAGCTTGCTGAGGTGTGCTCGTAACAAACTGCTCCACGGAAGAGGAGCACTTTTATTAACGCTGTAACGTAGCGGGATGAAATAAATCATTCGTGTTTGTGATTAGAGCAAAAACACGTGACATGCAAACGTGTTCTAAAGGTGATAAAATCACCACCTCTACTGGTGTTGCTGCAGCTATAAACACATCTGTTGATGTTAGCAGCTAACAAGGTAGACTTACCGAGGCGACTCTTTGTTCTCCGCTGTGACGTGCTTCATTTCAAGGTGCTCGTGCATCGCCGATGTGCTCCCGTGAAAGGAGAGTTTCACTTTATGGACCTTTCTTTTGTAGAATGCTGTTTTACATGCTGCACTTATTTCAGCGTGGATGCTAAAGCTAGCAAATGGATCTCTGTTTCTCCTAACGGAGGCCCTTCTCACGGGGCTGAAGTTAGGTTAGGGCTAACTACTCCACCTAACCCTCCCAAACATTTGAGCAGCGTTGCCGACTCACCATGTCATCTTTCTCCAGTGACAAAGGCTGATCTGGATGAATGCGCGCGTGCCTTGGAACTGAAAGCGGCAAACTGACCCACATGGCGACTTCTGTGCATGTGCATTGAATAGCGACGCAGGAAACGACTGCCGAACGTGCTGCAGCAGGCGAGATTAAACACGTCATACAATAAACTACGCGTCAAATATTAAATTAATAGTCAGCTAATCTGTTGGGCGACCGTGGCACAGGAGTTAAGTGCTCGCCCCGTAACCGGAAGGTTGCAGGTTCGAGCCCCGCTCAGTCTGTTGCTGCTGGTGTGTCCTGGGGTGCTTGCTGGATGGTGGTGGTCGGAGGGACCGGTGGCACCAATGCTCTGTCAGAGCGCCCCAGGGCAGCTGTGTCTACATCGGAGCTCATCCCCACCAGCATGTGAGTGTGTGTGAATGGGTGAATGACTGTGTCGTAAAGTGTCTTGGGGGGTTCCAGGACTCTAGAAGGCGCTATATCCAAAACAGGCCATTTATACCATTTGTTTGTCAATGTTTTCGTGACGAGTCGACTAATCGTGGCAGCCCTAATTCAGATCAGGAGACATACTTGGCCATTCAATCACCTTCACCCTGACCTTTAGACATGTGTTTTAGATCATTGTTGTGTTGGAACAGTGCACAACGACCAAGTGCACGGAGTGATGGCAGGATCTTCTCCATCAGTATGGATCAGTACATTGTTGAGTTCATGACACCATCAAACACCAGCAGCACTCACACAGCCCCTTTCCTACTAAGAATATAAACTTATTTT
>NC_091750.1:32281924-32284424 GCF_043380555.1 Nothobranchius furzeri | reverse complement strand
TCTGAATATATTGACCAAAGTCTGAATATATGGACCGAAAGTCTGAATATATTGACCAAAGTCTGAATATATGGACTGAAAGTCTGAATATATGGACTGAAAGTCTGAATATATTGACTGAAAGTCTGAATATATGGACCGAAGTCTGAATATATGGACCGAAGTTTGAATATATGGACCGAAGTCTGAAAATATGGACCGAAAGTCTGAATATATGGACCGAAGTCTGAATATATTGACCGAAGTCTGAATATATGGACTGAAAGTCTGAATATATTGACTGAAAGTCTGAATATATGGACCGAAGTCTGAATATATGGACCGAAGTCTGAATATATGGACTGAAAGTCTGAATATATGGACCGAAGTCTGAATATATTGACTAAAAGTCTGAATATATGGACCGAAGTCTGAATATATGGACCGAAGTCTGAATATATGGACCGAAGTCTGAATATATGGACCGAAAGTCTGAATATATGGACCGAAAGTCTGAATATATGGACCGAAGTCTGAATATATGAACTGAAAGTCTGAATATATGGACCGAAGTCTGAATATATTGACTGAAAGTTTGAATATATGGACCGAAGTCTGAATATATGGACCGAAAGTCTGAATATATGGACCGAAAGTCTGAATATATGGACAGCAGTCTGAATATATGGACTGAAAGCTGTGCTTTAAGTGGGTTCGGTTTGCAGCAACATGCACCGCCACTTCAAACTCTCTGACCTCTCGGCATACCTTTTGTAAATACTTTTTTCTAGGCGGTGCGCAGTGGTAGTTTTTTGGGTCATTTATTAGTCAAAATCTCCGAGTTCTAAAAAAAAAACCATCTGTCCCTCCAGCATCAGCCGTCCGCAGTCCGTGCCCACCGCAGCCACTCCCGATACGTCGCACACACGCTCTATGAAGGTCCACATTTTGCGCCAAAGGTGCATCACTGCCGTGAGACGCACAGCGCATTCAGCCCCGTCAGCACAGAGGAGACACAAAAAGAGACGATTTATCCAACACTGTGCACGTTCCCGCAATGACAGCAGCAGCACCTGAACAGCCGGTGGTTCAATGGTTAGATGCTCCACAGGCAGGAGGATGGAGCTGGACATCTATCCAAACAGAAATATAGATCATTAGCAAACTCCGAGCGGGTTGGAGGAGTCTGATTGCTGCTGCAGTCAGCTCGATCTCCGACGGGGATTTCCAACTCGAGAGGGGGGTGGGGGTGCATTCATCCACCGGCTTGGAGTAGAGCACCGGTCGTTCTTGGATTCTCCAGAACTCAGATTGCCAGTCCACTTCTGCCCCGTCTATAACCTTCACTCTTTCACTCCAAAGGCCCAACAACATGAGTACGTTTGACTCCGATGGTCAGTGCCACCCCAAATGTAACAGGGTGTGCTTTGTAGCCTACCAGTGTTATGAGTGTTAAAGAGAAAATGATAGGGAGAGAAACAATGTTTAATATCATTTTTGTTGCTGGAAATAACACAAAAGCATTGTTTGTACCATCTGTCAGTCAGCTGATGGTTCCACATATGAAGGGGTGTCCCCATCATCACTAGTGCTGCAGGAGCACATCTGCACACCGCTTAGGGCAGGCTGTTTAAACAGTTTTTACAAAGATATATATTCAAAATATCTGGTGGATCAGCAGAGCTGTGGCGCAGAGGAAGTGACTGACAAGCCCCCCCCCCCCCCCCCCCAATGTCCATCAGAAGCTGGGTCTTGTCACGTGGCATGTCACCACTCTGGTGGGGAAAGACTCTGACATGGTGTATGAGGTTGAGATTCCAGCTTGATATAGTCGGTCTCACCTGGATGCATGGCTCTGGCTCAGGAACAAGTATCTTTCATAGGGGTTGGACACTCTACCTCTCTGCAGTTTCCCTAACAGCGCAGGGCATACTCCTGATTGACGCCCATCTTGGTGCCTGTATTTTGTGGTCTACCCCAGTGAGTGAGTCATTAGCCTCCCTCCGCCTACATGTAGGAGGATGGGTCCTTACTGTCTGTGCTTATGCACCAAGCTGCAGGTCAGACTACCCACACTTTTTGGAGACAATGGAGGGTGTTCTGGAGAGTGATCCTTCCAGGGACTCCTTTGTTCTTATAGAAGACTTTCATGCTCACATGGGCAACGACAGTGAGACATGAAGAGGTGTGGTTGGGTGGAATGGCCATCCTGATCTGAATCTGAGCAGTGTTTTGTTATTATACTTATGTGCTTGCCATGGATTTTCCATAATGAACACCATGTTCAAGCAGAAAGGTGTTCATGTGTGCTCTTGGCTCGGATTACGCAAGCTTGTGATTGGTCAGGACGCCGCTGTTGTTTACAGCTCCGCCATTGCAAAGCGAGCCGAGGATAACTAGCGGCAGACACGGAGAAGCTTGAAGAATACCTCGCGAAAAAACTCTAAAAATATGAACATTTTATCCTTCCGTGACTGGAGGAGTGAAAAGATATGCAGCAAGCGTTTTATTTGTAGACGGA